>NC_079402.1:23191387-23193887 GCF_029220125.1 Pseudoliparis swirei
TATATGTATGTGTGTGTGTGTGTGTATGTTTGTGTATGTGCATATGTGTGTATGTGTGTGTATGTGCGTATGTGTATGTTTGTGTATGTGCGTATGTGCATATGTGTGTGTATATTTTGTATATATATATGTGTGTGTGTGTGTGTATATTTGTATATGTGTATATACATATATGTGTATATATATTTATGTATACATATATGTGTATGTGTATATATGCATGTATATATATATGTATATTGTATATATATATGTATGTATATAAATATATATTTACATTTATGTATATATGTGTGTATATTTTGTGTATATATGTGCATATATGTGTGTATGTTTTATGTATACATATATATATGTGTGTGTATGTTTGTGTATGTGCGTATGTGTATGTTTGTGTATGTGCATATGTGTATGTGTGTGTATGTTTGTGTATGTGCGTATGTATATATATGTATATGTATATGTTTATGTATATGTATGTGCATATGTGTGTGTGTATGTTTGTGTATGTGTGTGTGTGTGTGTGTATGTTTGTGTATGTGCGTATGTGTATGTGTGTGTGTATGTTTGTGTATGTGCATATGTGTGTATGTGTGTGTATGTTTGTGTATGTGCGTATGTGTATGTTTGTGTATGTGCGTATGTGCATATGTGTGTGTGTATGTTTGTGTATGTGCATATGTGTGTATGTGTGTGTATGTTTGTGTATGTGCGTATGTGCATATGTGTGTGTATGTTTGTGTATGTGCGTATGTGCATATGTGTGTGTGTATGTGCGTACCTGCAGTGCACCGCTATGGGCCCGGCGTCCACGATGCTCTCCTGCTTCAGGTTGACCTCCTCCAGGAAGTCCAGCACGCCGCCCGGGTCGGTGGGCACGCCGTGGTCAGGCCACGCCCTGAAGTGGTACTGCCACACCGTGCGCTCCGTGTTGCCCTGGCAACAGAGAGGGGCAAAAACATCGTTTATTTGGGGGGAGCGAGGTCGATTGTACAGTTAACGAAGCAAAGATTCCGTTCTTCCCTTTCACAATAAAAGTATGTATATTATATATATATATGTACACACACACGACCTACCTGTCCGACCTTGGACAGCTTGAGCTCCCTCAGGATGTAGTCGTGTGCCGACGTCTCTCTGACGTTGCGGACGCGCATCGCTCCGTACTCCTTCAGCGCCGACATGTCCGGCCAGTACTTCACACATTTACTCTGGAAAGAGACACAGGGCTTTTACTTTGAAAGGCTTTTACTTTGAAAGGCTTTTCCGCCGCCGGCCATGGGGTCAGATCCGTGGTTCAGTAACAGCAGCGTAGAAATATCACAAATAAAAGGTACAGAAGTATTTTAAGTATTGATGCAGCCGGTAAAACTTCATTTTAATTACCTTATAATGTTTATTGCTACTTTGTTTTAATAGTCTAAATCTGCAAAGTAACAAATCAAATAAATGTACTTTTATTTGTATTCCACCTTTATTCAAAAATCTGTTTTCCTGTACGACCAATGTACCAACAGCATCCAAAGTATCTCAAATGATGAATTACACACAATTAAAATACTTTTGATAATAAAACTCCGATCTGCACAATGAGTTATTTTACTTTTGAAACTTTAACTTTTGATACTTTTACTTTTTTAATACTTTTACTTTTTTCTCTCCTTTTTTCTCCTTTTCCTTTTTTATTTTAGATACTTTTACTTTTTAACTTTTTAAAAATCTTTTTGATACTTTTACTTTTTAAAACTTTTTTTTAATACTTTAACTTTTGATTTTTATACAACATTAACACAACACCCGCTTGAGGAGCGCTCCGCTGCTGTGGAGGACCACGGAGAAGAGCATTATGGGATGTTTCCCCGCTCACCTTCCCCCGCTCCACCTCCTTGGTCGTCATGACGATGACCCTGGAGTTCTCCTGGAACACCATCCTCCAGAAGTCACTGATGGTGTTCTGCAGGCAGCCCTGCGTGGCGATGTAGCTCTTCTTCACCTTCGTGCTGTTGCACTTCGGGTCCAGCTCCGGCTACACACACACACACACACGTAGTCACACACACACACAGAGACACACAGAGAGACACACCCACACAGACACACGTAGTCACACACACACACACACACACGTAGTCACACACACACACAGAGACACACACACAGAGAGACACACCCACACAGACACACGTAGTCACACACACACACACACACACGTAGTCACACACACACACAGACACACACACAGAGAGACACACCCACACAGACACACGTAGTCACACACACACACAGAGACACACACACAGAGAGACACACCCACACAGACACACGTAGTCACACACACACACACGTAGTCACACACACACACAGAGAGACACACCCACAGACACACGTAGTCACACACACACACACAGACGTAGTCACACACACACACACATAGTTACACACACACGTAGTCACACACACACACACACACACACAGAGACACACACACAGACGTAGTCAC
>NC_079402.1:23201387-23333887 GCF_029220125.1 Pseudoliparis swirei
GTTTCATCTTCTCAAACGTGACGATTTGCTTCTTTTTGTCGTCGTACGAGACTTTAAACAAGACTCTAGAAAGCAACTTGACATCATCATGTTGCGCAATGATCCATATGACCAAGATGTACAAAATAGTTAAACACAAAACATCTGTTATCTGGAAGAAGAACATATTTTTTAAAAGGTAGAGATTTTTTTAAAGTCTTCAAAAAGGAAAAACACCCACAATAAAACTGACAAGTCATCGTTAAGCCGAGTTAACGAGACGTCATCTTCCAGAAATGTGAGACACGAGTTTAAAAAAACTTCTTCTTCTTCTTTTAAATGAGTAAAAGACTTCCCTCTCTGGCGTCACACCTTCAGGCTGCACAAGCGGTTTCTAATTCTATGCTATTCAAAGCAGAGCAGCACCATCGTGAAGTCCGATAGGGACGCTCCCTTCAGCCTCGGTGGGAAACATCTGTTTCGCCCAGCTAGTCGCCAACTATTAAAATATTTAAATATTGACGAGCTCAGAGTCATAATATTCACTTGACGAACTATTTTAAATGAAAAGTTATCACGCTTTGACTATTAAATAAACCCCACGAATAAAAAAACAGGAAGTAACCCGCCTCGACATTCACTTACGCTCAATACTTTCAAAATAAGAGAACCCAACAGTCGTACCTTTTTATGTCCACCTTCTTTTTTTATTTTTTATTGCTGAGGCAGCATGAACCTGAACGCACCACGTACCGCACTGAGAGGGTGAAGTCTCCCGGGTTGCTCTTGCTGGGTCGGGCTAAGAAGCTGCCGTCCACCCCCCGGGTCAGCAGCAGGTTCTCCGCCTCCACGCCGGTGATGTTGGGGTGGAACCACCTGGAAGGAGAGAAACAACCACTTCATGTTCTGATCATGTCACAAATAAGTAAAGCAGTGTGAAATTAAACACTTGTTCCTTTTTTATTTTTAATTATATGAAAACAATTGACAGATTCAAAATAAGAAACTGCATTTGCACTGAAACTTGAGGCAAAATACATTTTGTAGCCCAAAAAAAATGCAGAACACATGAAAGATTTTTTTTTCTGTATCACGGTTCCTTTGCACTGGACTATCTTAGCGCCCCCCCCCCCATCAGCCAGTGTTAGCCCGTCTTTGTTCGCCCCTGCATGTTGAATATAGTACCCTTCAGTGTTGTGCGTGTACAAATAGCGCGTCCTCTTTTCCAAGTACTTCTTCATTCTCGCTCACTATTTTTAAATCACGATGCAGCAAAATACTGATTCTGATTCACGGAGGTTTAGTAATCGATCATCTGTAATTAATATCTACTTTAATGATGCGTTTGTGCTTTTACCATTGGTATTCTGTTCCTCCACTCTAGTTGTACAACTGTAGATACGCGTTCCACCGTGTCTTATCTGACAGATAGTGATAGTGTTTTTACGAGTAGTGGATGAAGTACTAGTCGAAACTCTGAAGTACAAACACATAGTAGAAATACTACATTCCAAGTCATACTACATTCCAAGTAAAAATGTATGTACTCAAGTAAAAAAATAAAGCATTTACATAAACTTAACTTAGGAAAAGTATAAGTACTCATTATGCAGAATGTCCCATCCCATAATCATAAACATTATATGATTAGAGTATAATTGTTGATGCATGAATCACTTATTCACTTAAATACACGTAACTTTCACTTTAAATACACTTGTCACTGCATGTCTGTGTACTTTATCAAATGTGTATATTCTTAATTCTGGCACTGTGTTGTTTGTTGTTATTGTTGTTATTGTTTTGGTCTATTGTGGCACCACCCGGCGTGATGAACTCCTTTCATGTGAAAACATACTTGGCAATAAAAGGTTCTGATTCTGATTAATCAGTCGGTTCTAATTAGATAAACGTTTTTATTATTGATTATTAACCTATTAAAAAAACATTGTACTTTATTTGTTGATCACAGTTCGTAAAGTTTTTTTAAATCTGCAAAGTAACTAAATAAAAAATAACAGAGAAGTAAAAAGTAAAAGATACTGATAGCGTTTCGTGGTACTAAGGTGTATTATTGTACTTTTAATGAGTACTTCCCTCCACCACACGCGTGTGTTGTATTGACCTCGCATTACACCCTGAAACGACCCTCAACGTCACTGACTCCTTCCAGTCGGTGGTTGACGAACCGCCACTTCCTCCCGGTTGGCTCCGGGTGAACGCGGTCGCCCGTTACACCGTAACACCGGTGTGTTACATGAAGCGCTCCTCGGCTAACTAGCTACTCAGCTGGGGGGTTTCTTCTATTTTTCCAGCAGCGCTGGTCCACACAGCGAGTTCACGGACAGGCAGCCGAGGGCGGCTCAAAGTGAGCTTCCTCCGCGAACACAGCCAGCGGACATTGTTCTCCTTCTTACCTCCGAGATGTCATTTTTGTCGGGTGTTCGTCTTCTCGCTTCCTCGCTGGCAGGTTTAGCAGAAGCTGCAGCCTAGCTGGCCGAGACGCTCCCCCCCCCCGCCCCCCTCCTGAACCCCCGTTTCCGCCTCGATCACAGAATAAACTGCTTCATCGGTTCGCAACCGGTGAAAAAAAACTAGAACCGAAATCCAGCCATGGAAACTGAAAAGAAACTGGAAGAAAAAAAATGGTATACGATACAGACACAGAAAACAAAACAAAAGTCAGTAGGCCTCGGAGACTTCGCGGCACGTCGATTATTGGACGTCACCAAACATGCGACAAATTAGAGGGGTGCGCGGATTTGTTTTTGGTCCCCCGCACCCCACCCATGGATGGCCGCGGTTCTTCGCTGCCGCTTCGCCCGTTTTTAAAAATGTATTTTATATATTTTTTACTGAAGCCACATAGTTTCAGCCCGTCCGGAAAGAAACAGCGAGCCTTGAATTAAAGAGTCCTACCACTTTTTTCTTCGCGCATGCTCATTGGCAGCATTGTTCTTTTAGAGAACAGCGAACGCAAGCGGTAAGCGGCGCGAGCGGTACCAAGCGGTAAGCGGCGCGAGCGGTACCAAGCGGTAAGCGGCAAGAGGTAGCGTCAAATAAACGCAACATTCCGGAGTCCACCGCGGAGACCGCACACATCACGTGGTCTAAATGTTAAAATACATATCCAAGCTACTAAATAAAAAAAGGGAGTAAAGTTGTTTACAAAAAAATACAATATTCCCCGTAGGACAAATTCATTTAACTACCATGCACATCTTTTCTTTATTAAATACACTTGACACTTTTATTTTATAATATATATGCTTGTTTTAACGTAGCAAACCGGTTAATTTGCTTGTTTACCATATTTATTTTTAAATTATGTCTCAATTATTGTTTGTTGTTTTATATGCACCTGCCATATATACAAATCACTTGTGTGCCACGCACTTGGTAATAAATTATTCTGATTCATGAAATTGTACGTGTTCAATTGTTGAATAAAGAATTATAATAAATAAAAGTCAGATTACTTAAATTGATCCCGCAAGGGGACATTGTGATATAATAATGTGATAAATGCAAAATATATACAAACACAAATAAAATAGAATAATATACAAAGTTAATATATAAAACAAAAGTAATACAATAACATTGGGGGGGGGAACTTAAATTTAAAAAAACAAAGACAAGTCCCATTAAGCGACGCTGCGTTGTGACATATGTTCGCGCTCTCGCTTAACGTTGTCCCTCTCCGGCCGCCGTCTAAAGCCTGTACGTGGCAGTTAGAGAGCCGAGGCTGGTCGCGGCTCCTCTCCGGTGACAATCTCCCCACGCAGACCGACATCCTGCGCCCCGCAGCGGACACACATCGCCGTAGAAACGTGTTTATTTATCGCGCGTTTCAACATGTTCACTGTGCCGGAGCTGGTGGTCCTGCTGGCCGCGCTGTCCGCCACCGCGTCCGGCTACTTCGTGAGCATAGACGCCCATGCCGACGAGTGCTTCTACGAGCGGGTCAACTCGGGCACGAAGATGGGCCTCATGTTCGAGGTGGCCGAGGGAGGCTTCCTGGACATCGACGTCGAGGTGAGAGACTCCCGCGAGATGATAAATCAACCGCTTGACGCGGAGGAAATGCGTGTTTTTTTACACTTAAACGCGAGATTGTGAGACGCGAGGCCTAGGTTAAAGCTAACTTACGCTAGCTAGCTGCAGCCGCCTCTGCGTGACGTCACCCGAACTGGTTGGGAACCAGCTTAACCGCTGTTAATTAACTAAGTTAAAACATTTTACAATGAAGTAGTACATTATTATTATGACAGCTTTCTCTTGACAAGTGCGCCAGATTGTTGTTTAAATTATTCATACCGGAAGTGCAACGGTTGAAATAAAAATATGTGAAATAAATAATGATATCCTACAGAATGACACATCTGTTGACGTGTGTTTGCTCTGGTTATCGCGCATCTTGAGTGCTCGTGCACCCAGATGTTGCTGCCATATGGCGCAGCAGGTGTGTGTGTGCAGCTGCTGTCCTCACACAGGTGTGTGTGTGTGTGCAGCTGCTGTCCTCACACAGGTGTGTTTGTGTGCAGCTGCTGTCCTCACACAGGTGTGTGTGTGTGTGCAGCTGCTGTCCTCACACAGGTGTGTGTGTGTGTGCAGCTGCTGTCCTCACACAGGTGTGTGTGTGTGTCCTTCACAGATAACCGGGCCCGACGGGAAGCAGATCTACAAGGGCGACCGGGAGTCCAGTGGGAAATACTCTGTGGCGGCTCACATGGACGGGACCTACAAGTTCTGCTTCAGCAACAAGATGTCCACCATGACGCCCAAGATCGTCATGTTCACCATTGACATCGGAGAGGCCCCTAAGGGCCAGGACATGGAGACGGAAGGTACGTCACCAAACTCCAGAAAGGCTTCATCTCCTCTCCGTCAGATGGATCACGCTCAGCCAGAGGCGCCTTTCTCTGCTGATGTGATTGTTCTGTGATAGTTTGAGTCCCTTCTTGACTGTTTATCTTGGGCACTCTGTTCCTCTGTAGGTGGCGACAGCTGGGATGGTAGGGCAGGAACATAGACTTGAGCTTGTGATGCACTGCGTTGAGGTTTCTCTAACCGATGTTGTCCCCATAGTGTAAACTAATAACGCCAGGAAGTTGTGTTTGTGAATGGCTTGACTATTTGCACAGTGGGAACACGTACAGCGTCGGCATCACCCGCGACATGAGGATTGTTCTGCATGTCGCATACCTCCATGCATGTTTTTAATCTGATTTATTTTGGGGTTTGTGCTCAGCCACTTTGTCGTGGCCCTGTTTCTGACGGAGTGCCGTCTTGCCTGTTTCAGCCCACCAAAACAAGCTGGAGGAGATGATCAACGAGCTGGCGGTCGCCATGACGGCCGTGAAGCACGAGCAGGAGTACATGGAGGTCCGCGAGAGGATACACAGAGCGAGTGAGTCGACGGACCGGCTTCTTCTTCATGGTTTGAGTGGATTTAAAGAATATTAATCAACAAACTCCTCTCTGTCTCTCTCTCTCTCTCTCTCTCTCTCTCTCTTCCAGTCAACGACAACACAAACAGCCGAGTGGTGCTGTGGTCGTTCTTCGAGGCTCTGGTCCTGGTGGCAATGACACTCGGACAGATTTACTACCTGAAGAGATTTTTTGAAGTACGGCGAGTGGTTTAGAGCGATGACAGGATCTCTCTCTCTCTGTGTGTGTGTGTGTGTGTGTGTGTGTGTGTGTGTGTGTGTGTGTGTGTGTGTGTGTGTGTGTGTGTGTGTGTGTGTGTGTGTGTGTGTGTGTGTGTGTGTGTGTGTGTGTGTGTGTGTGTGTGTGTGTGTGTGTGTGTGTGTGTGTGTGTGTGTGTGTGTGTGTGTGTGTGTGTGTGTGTGTGTGTGTGTGACTGTTTTCCCCCCACACCAAGACAGTTCTTCACACTCTGGAAACGAGACACGCCTCCACGCGCCCGGATCTCAGATGTCTGGTTCTCTCCGTTTGTGTCCTTTCTAAATGTGACCTTTTGAATGGATGGTCAAACGATTCTGGGATCGATGTCAGTTTATAAGTTTTTTGTTTTCTTTGGTTTCCCAATTTTTTTTTCCCAATATTGTTCGATGATAATTATTAAACGCAAATTACTTGCCAGTCCAGTTTTGCTCGATGGCTCATAATTTGATGTAAAAGCAGTCTGAGGAAAAAATACTTAGAAAATGCACAGTGTGGTCGGCATGTTTTGAAGATTTAGATTTAGACCCTTTACAAATGCTAGATATATATATATATATACATGAAAACAGAATGCATCGGATTGTTTTTTTATTTTTCCACGCGGAGGTTTTTGTTTGTGTCTCAGCCGAGGCCGACAGCGTGCTGGAGAACAGTCTGCGCTGTGTTCAGACTCTCAATCTACAAACTGCACTCCGGATCTGAAGGATTTTCACTGCAGCGGATCTTTGAGGGGAAACTACAGCTTCTCTCTGTCTGTTGTCCACGGGGGGGGGAGGGGCTTCAGTGGACATCTTTAGGGTGCGATTCCCCCGACCTAGTGATGAGTGGTTTCTTGAGTCTACAAGTTGATTTAACTTTTACACTTTAATTTGATAAAATCCTCTTAGACGCGAGAGCTTAAAGAGCCGAGGCCGATTTTAAACTGGACTACTAACGAGTGAAACTCCAAAGAGTAGACACGAATACTGAGATACATGTTACATGATGATTGGCGCTAAGTGGGCGGGGGGTGGGGGGGGGGCTGATGCGTAATGACTGCTGTGTGCTTTAGTTGCTTATACGATAGTTCTTTTGTTGGGGTTAGGAATTTTAAATTATGATTGTATCCGGTTTGTTTTCCCTGGAGCATATCCTGTGACATGCAACTGTCTGTCAAATAGCTGCTCCCTGTTTCTCTACTTTGGTCCGAGGCGGCGGCGTCACATCGAGCGTGCGGCTGCGACGTCGGGCACGTGTTGCATGTCGCTCAATGTTCCGGTTTTGTATTAAAAACGATCTTTCTGCGAGCTCTGGCGGGTGAACTGCTCTGTACGGTCTCTCTTTGTGTGATTACGAGCTACTGAATCTGATAACAATGGATCTGTGCAAATGTAGAACGGTCGTCTGGGAAAAGCCCAGGTTTCGTAATAAAGCCAATATTCTGTACATTTACTCGGATGTCAGGCAGTTTACAATCTGGGTGGAGAATGGAAATTAAATTCTGCTTTGTGTAGAAGCTGGAACTGAGTGTCTGCTGGTGTTCCTCAGATGTTCTGCTCTGATGAGTTGAACTGCTGAAGCTTCAAGGATCTGCCTCGACTTGTGGAAGAGTGCCGAGATGTTAATGATGCTGAAAGAGAAATTCAAAACTAATCTGACAAGAAAAGCAGGCATTTTACTTGCAATATCTTGTTACACACTTACTGATTTAAGCCAATTAGAGAACCGTTTTTAAATACTTTTACGAGTATTTTCTCTTAACTTCCAGTATTCAGTTGAGAGAGAAATATTGTGCTTTAGGCGTACGTTTATTCGACAACTTTTACTTTATCTTCAACCATCTACATCCAAAACACAATTTATAAATTAAGATGCATTGTTAAAGATCACCCATGACCAATTACTCCAATGGAAGTGGGAAAACTTTTGTCCCGCATATAAAGCAATTTGTGTTTTGATAAATTAAACTGTACAATTATATATATCCTATCCATAAAGTCCATCTTTGAACCTTAAGTTGGCTTACATTTACAAAAAAATACTTCTACAATTATAATGGACCTTTGTTTCACTTATACTTATTACTACTAAAAAAAATTGTTCTAAATGTTTTATATATATAATAGCTTATATAAAATAATTATATTATTATTACATTATATAATAACATGGTTGAACCAGGAACACAAATTTATTTCGTGACTGCAATGAAATACGTTTTCAAATAAAATAAACAACATTTCAATTTAAAATACATTATTTTTAAAAGCAGTAACCTACATTAGTTTTTTTCCACCACCTATTGTAAAAACAACTTTTTAAAAAATGACATCGGTACGCGGAACCATACTCACGACCGTGCTTCAGATCCCACCCGGGATGTAAACATCGACGCACCCGGAAGCCAGAACATCGTGGAAGAGGGAAGACGGCGGCGATCAGCGTTCCAACATGGACGGCTCGACGGAGGGGACGTGGGACGGTTTACCGGTTAAACTCACCGACGAGATTTTACAGACGCTCGAGGAAGTGAAGTTCACCCACATGACACCTGTCCAGGTAACTTTTTAACCCTTTAAACCCCTTTCTCTCACGCGATAAACCTGCGTCTCTTTAACGCATTCACCTTTAAACCTGCGTTTCTTTAACGCATTCACCTTTAAACCTGCGTTTCTTTAACGCATTCACCTTTAAACCTGCGTTTCTTTAACGCATTCACCTTTAAACCTGCGTTTCTTTAACGCATTTAACCGTTAAGCTGCGTTTCTTTAACGCATTTACCTTTAAACCTGCGTTTCTTTAACGCATTTAACCGTTAAGCTGCGTTTCTTTAACGCATTGTTTTGATGTGTTTGTGTGTTTCTCTTGTAGTCCGCTTGCATTCCGCTCTTCATGAGTAACAAAGACGTGGCTGCTGAGGCGGTGAGTGTTCCCAGTACTGTGACGTCACCATGTGAGACGACACGTTGTTGACTTGTATTGATGCAGAGTCCACATGAACAGACTCGTGTTGATCAAACGACCAGCAGCGTCTGAAGTCTTTAAAATGACTCAAACCTCTCCAGCTGCAGCATGAATGTGATTCTATATATATATTCATGAATCCTTTTAATCCAGTAATATGATACATATTCATATACAGAGTACTTCTGGTACTTTTAAGTATGTGTATACATAATAGTACAACAGTTAAACACTTCTAATACACATCTATGAGCTGTAACTGAGGGTTAATTCTTCAGGTACTCATATTCTATGGATCAGTTATAAAGACATCAGCATTACAGGCTTGGGTTGCCAGGTTGTAAATAAATCCTTCTCCAAATCACTTGATGTGCTCTACAACCAACAATCTTCCTTATTGATTGATTTTCTTGATTGTCTAATAACAGTTCAAACCCAAATCTATTGATCTTAATGTAAACAAAGCGGTTGAAAACCAGCTGATCTTTACTTACTAATGACTGGTTGCTGTTCTCCTGTCAAACCGCCGGTTGTTGCAGGTGACCGGCAGCGGGAAGACGCTCGCCTTCGTCATCCCCATCATAGAGCTGCTCCTGAGGAGAGAGGACAAGCTGAAGAAGATGCAGGTGAGGTAGAGAGGTAGAGAGGTAGAGAGAGGTAGAGAGAGAGAGAGAGAGAGAGAGAGAGAGAGAGAGAGAGAGAGAGAGAGAGAGAGAGAGAGAGAGAGAGAGAGAGAGAGAGAGAGAGAGAGAGAGAGAGAGAGAGAGAGAGAGAGAGAGAGAGAGAGAGAGAGAGAGAGAGAGAGAGAGAGAGAGAGAGAGAGAGAGAGAGAGAGAGAGAGAGAGAAATTTTATTGTCCACTTGAAGCTGTAACGGTTCCTCCTCCTGCAGGTCGGGGCTCTGGTCATCACCCCCACACGAGAGCTGGCCCTTCAGATCAGTGAAGTGATGGCGCTGTTCCTTCAGAAGTTCCCTCAGTTCACGTGAGTCCGGAGTCCCTGAAGGCCACACGGCTGTAGAGTCCGAGGTGAAGATCTCAGTGACTGAGAGCTGGAGGAAGCCAACTTCACACATTAGAGCACAAACCACAGGAAGTGACATCATCTTCGGGTCATTAGGGCCCGCCTCCTGTCAATCAATCAGGTTTCTAGGAGTTAAAATGCTTCTCATTTGTTTCAGGCAGATTCTGCTGATCGGTGGCACCAACCCGATGGACGACGTGGAGAAGTTCAAAGATAAAGGGTGAGACTCGCGGCTACATGCTACGCTAACCAGACATCGATCCCAAAAATATTTAGAGAAGAAGATTCCTAAATCTGTCACTTTGGAAAACGACAGACACTAACCCTCACGTCAGATCATTGAGGGAACACTTCAACATGAACATCTGGACGTCACGCAGGAGCACGTTGTGGTCTCATCGTGTGTGTGTGTGTGTGTGTGTGCGTGTGTGCGTGTGTGTGTGTGTGTGTGTGTGCGTGTGTGTGTGTGTGTGTGTGTGTGTGTGTGTGTGTGTGTGTGTGTGTGTGTGTGTGTGTGTGTGTGTGTGTGTGTGTGTGTGTGTGTGTGTGTGTGTGTGTCAGGGCCCACGTTGTGATTGCGACACCGGGCCGCCTGGAGGACATGTTCCGGAGGAAGGCGGACGGTCTGGACCTGGCCAGCTCGGTCCGGAGTCTGGACGTGTTGGTTCTGGACGAGGCGGACCGGCTGCTGGACATGGGCTTCGAGGCCAGGTGCTTAAAACACACCTGGAACCACAACGGGGAGACGAAGAGCGCTGAGGAGGAAGGCTAACCGTGTGTGTGTGCAGTCTGAACACCATCCTGGGCCACCTGCCCAAACAGAGGCGGACGGGCCTGTTCTCGGCCACGCAGACCCAGGAGCTGGAGAAGCTGGTGCGGGCCGGCCTCAGGAACCCGGTGCGCATCTCGGTGAAGGAGAAGGGCGTGGCGGCGAGCGCCGTCGCCCAGAAGACGCCGTCCCGCCTCTGCAACTACTACACGGTGAGGCGTGGTCACACGTGGCTCTGTCACGCTGTTTTATTCAGTTTTATTCTGCAGTACTTCAATAAATATAACGACACAAAAATGATCTTTTTTTGCGGCGTGTCGTTTCCAGATCTGCAGGACGGAGAACAAGTTCAACCAGCTGGTGGCGTTCCTCCGTCAGCACAAGCTGGAGAAGCATCTCATCTTCTTCAGGTACGGAACATATGTATATATTTTTATTTATATATATATATATATTTTAATAATTATTTATATATATTTATTTTATTTTTTATTTATATATATTTTTTAATATTTATTTTATTTTTATATATTTTTTATTATTTTTTATTTATAAACATATATATTGATTTATTGATTTTGCTGACAAAGGGAGAAAAAAGTCTGATTCAAACATATATTTTTCTTCTTCTTTGGTTTATTTGATGAGGGACACTAATAAAAACATTTGTGTAAATGTGCCAGAGTTATTAGCCAAGAGGTTATTTTTCTTGTGTGTTCCCGAGAGGCAGATGTCATAAAACAAACCTAAAAACACGACATTACATAAACAATGCTTGTACAATATCTACTGAGAACCAAAAGGGAAGAAGTTGTTTGCTCCACCCCTCCGGCTCTGACCCTTGACCCCGTGCTGTGCGTGTCCTCAGCACCTGTGCGTGCGTGGAGTACTACGGCCGCGCGCTGGAGACGCTGGTCAAGAGGGTCACGGTGCACTGCATCCACGGCAAGATGAGGAGCAAGCGCAACCAGATCTTCGCCGACTTCCGGGCCCTGAAGAAGTTAGTGTGCGCCAACGGCTGAAATAAATCACAGCGTTTGATTGTGTTTTATTGACAGTGTTAATGATGGTTTCTCGCTGCAGTGGCATCTTGGTGTGTACCGACGTCATGGCGAGAGGGATCGACATCCCCGATGTCAACTGGGTGCTGCAGTACGATCCTCCCAGCAGCGCCTGGTGCGTGGAAGATGTGGATTCTTAAATAATAATATATATTTGTATTTTTGAAATTTATTTGTTATATATATTTTTTAAATACTTATTTATATTTTTTAGAATTTTTAACATGTACATATGTCTATATATATATTTAAAAATCTAAATTATATATAAATATAGTTGTATAGATATAAATAAATAATTCTAAAAATATAATATTTATATAAATTAAAAAATTGTATTTTAAAAAATATATAGATACATTTAAAAAATACAAATATATATATTTTTTAATATTGTTTCCTCACATAAAACATGTAACAAATACATTTAGTGAAGTTATTTATGAATAAAAGCTGCCTTATATAATCGCTGCATTGTCACCATCAAATATTAGTCCCCTTTTATTATAACGTGTGTAATTTTAATGTAATTGTATTTATTTAGTGCGTTTGTGCATCGCTGCGGACGCACGGCTCGCATCGGTAACCAGGGCAACGCCCTCGTCTTCCTGCTGCCGATGGAGGAGTCCTACGTCAACTTCCTGAGCATCAACCAGAAGGTCAGGAGCACAACGGCTCACTACTGAGGACCTGCAGGTCCAGGTGTGTGTGTGTGTGGACCTGCTGGTCCAGGTGTGGCCCGGTCCCTGACCCGGTCCCTGTGCAGTGCCCCCTCCAGAGGATGGTGCTGTCGGGGGAGGCGCTGGACGTGCTCCCCAGGGTGAAGGCCTTGTCTCTGGCCGACCGCGCCATGTTCGACCGCGGCATGCGGGCCTTCGTGTCCTTCGTCCAGGCCTACGCCAAACACGAGTGCAGCCTCATCTTCAGGATCAAAGGTCAGGACACAGGCCACGCCCCCTTCCCACTCTGGGTGGGATGTTCCTCTTCTTTCTTTCCTGCTCCTTTTTCCCTCCTTCTTTTCTTCTTCTTCCCTCCTCCTTTCTTCCCCTCTTCATCCTTCTTTCTTCCTCTTCTGAACTTGGCCCGTCTGACTCGTGGCTTCGTCCTCCTCTTCTCTCTCTTCTTCTTCTTATCCTCCTCTTCTTAGATCTGGACCTGGCCCGTGTCTTCGCGCTCCTCCTCTTCTTCATTTTCTTATCCTCCTCCTCCTCCCTTAGATCTGGACCTGGCCATCCTCCTCTTCATCTTCCTCCTCCTCCTCTCTTAGATCTGGACCTGGCCCGTCTGGCTCGTGGCTTCGCGCTCCTCCGCATGCCGAAGATGCCGGAGCTGAAGGGGAAGACGTTCCCCGGCTTCACGCGCACGCCGCTGGACACGGACGCCATCCGCTACAAGGACAAGCAGCGCGAGAAGCAGCGGCAGAAGATGCTGCTGGAGCTGCAGCAGAAGCTGAAGGAGCCGCCGCCCCCCCGCCGGAGCTTCATCAGGAACAAGTCCTGGTCCAAGCAGACCACCAAGAAGGAGCGCCGCAAGAAGAGGTCGGCCAAGAGGAAGCTGGAGGAGGTACCAAAGAGTCTTTAAAATATCAAGGAATCTGTGGATTATTTAAATAATGAATTAATCTGTGGATTATTTTGATTAATCGGATTTAAAACACTTATTAATTTCCAACCCTTTTAATCAAACAGAACTGACTACGCTTTACTCGCCCGACTATTTGTGGTTTAAGCGCACCTGAGGGGGCGGGGCTTGGAGGGGGCGTGGCTTATCTCGAAACAGTTTTCAACTCGACCTTTTTATACTCGAACATCTCCGCTAACTTATTGAGTGGCATAATAATCGTGACGCAACGGATCGATCATGAAATTCGTTGCCAACTTTAAATAATCTCGTTTTTATCAACTGGTCGTCGCTTCCCTCCTCCTGCTGCTGCTCCTCCTCCTCCTCCTGCTGCTCCTCCTCCTCCTGCTGCTGCTCCTCCTCCCCCTCCCCCGTCTGCAGGGCTCTGACGTGGAGGACGAGGACATGAAGGAGCTGCTGGACGACACGCGCCTCCTCAAGCGGCTGAAGAAGGGAAAGATCAGCAAGGAGGACTTCGAGAAGCAAATGGCGAGCGAGTCGGGGGCCGAGGAGGCGTGACCGACGCCCCGGCCAATCAAAACCCCTCTCCGTGTTTTCGTTTGTATTTGTTTTTATTGCCGTTTATAAATAAAGCTTGATGAGCTCGTCGCTGACGGCGGACGGCGTGAGGACGCCGAGGTCGGTGAAGAGCAGCGTGATGAGCGACGGCGGCGTGTAGTCGACCATCGGGTGCTCCTCCGACAGGCTGGCCGCCGCCTTCAGGGTGTCTGCTTTGTACTGCGGAGGAGAACGTCAGAGGAGAACCGCGGAAACACAAATGTACGGAACGTCCTGGGTACCTTGAACCTGTCGGGCACGTCCTGCTGGTTGAGCGGATAGAGGCGCACGAACTTGAAGCTCTCGGCGACCACGTAGAACGGCTTGTTGTGCGCTTTGGAGCACACGGCCGTCTGGTAGGTGCCGATCTGCAAAGGTCAAACGGTCGACTCGAGTACTTTGTGTACTTCCACTTTTCAACCCGTTGCTAAACGCCTCCAAAGTCTAGTTTTCTGTCCTTGAGATGATTTCAACACGTTTGTGTATTTCCTTGAATAAAACGACGTCTTTCTTCTCATTTTGTCTTTATTTGTTCTTCCAATAGTGAAATAACGTAGTAAAGGTTAAATTAAGGTGTATTCAGATGTTTTTTTGGGAACATTAAAGTGTGTAAACATGTTCTAGCACAAATCCTAACTAGTTTGAACCTGGTAATATAAGATTCACTCACTTTAAGCAAGTTGTCTAAACTTAATTAATTTTCATTAATGCAAAATATGATAAAAGTTGAAATCAGCTTCACTTTGATCAACTAACATTCAAATAATTAGTTTTATTAATGATCACTGACAACTTTTACTGCAAAGCTCAGACTAGGGAATGTCATCCTGTTGATTCTGGCGCCCCCTGTGGCCAGACGCGGTAGTGCTGTGAGGGCAGCAGGGAGAAACTAAATACTTTAACTTGAAGCAAAACTATTGTCTTCTAGAGACGATGTTGGGGTTTAAAAATCAAAATGAGATCTTTATAGATTAGTTTTGTTCTAATAACTTGTGGATGAGTCGCTGCTCACCTTGTTGATGATCCCTCCGCTCTCCACGACTCCCTCCGCTCCCACGATCACCAGGTCCACTTTCTCCAGGACGTAGCTGTGGAGAGAAACTCGCCGCTTCAAGTTCACGCCGGTCAACGCGTGGCTCCCGTTGCCCCGGCGGTGAACCCAGTTACCCCACAGCGGCGTCCAGGACCACCGTCACCGGCACGTTGAGGGTCCTCAGGGCGTCGGCCATCTGCCGCCTGGAGGGAGAGACAGACGGTCGGCCATCGTGGGTTCTGACCCGGAGGGCGGCGGTGGGCGGGTTCCCGGACGGCGGCGACTCACCCGGCGGCGTCGGGCTGCGACTCCGTCACGTAGACGGAGAAGCGCTTCTTCTCGGCGGCGGCCTTCTCCAGCACGCGGAGGACGACCCGGGAGTACGAGTGCGTGAGGATTTTCTGAGGGGGGGGACATTTAAATGTCATCAGCCTTAAAGGGCCGGCGTCTGAGATCTGGCGGCCTCTAGTGGCGAGACAGCAGATAGCAGGCGAACATTACAGGAAACTGTTTAAAGCCTGTGTGTGCGTGTGTGTGTGTGTGTGTGTGTGTGTGTGTGCGTGAGTGTGTGTGTGTGTGTGTGCGTGAGTGTGTGCGTGCGTGTGCGTGCGTGAGTGTGTGCGTGCGTGTGTGAGCGTGCGTGCGTGAGTGAGTGTGTGTGTGTGCGTGTGTGTGTGCGTGCGTGAGTGTGTGTGTGTGTGTGTGCGTGCGTGTGTGTGTGTGCGTGAGTGTGTGTGCGTGTGTGTGTGCGTGTGTGTGTGCGTGCGTGTGTGTGTGCGTGTGTGTGTGCGTGCGTGTGTGTGTGCGTGTGTGTGTGTGTGCGTGTGTGTGTGCGTGTGCGTGTGTGTGTGTGCGTGTGTGTGCGTGCGTGTGTGCGTGTGCGTGTGCGTGTGTGTGCGTGTGCGTGCGTGCGTGTGCGTGTGCGTGCGTGTGCGTGTGCGTGCGTGCGTGCGTGTGCGTGCGTGTGTGTGCGTGTGCGTGCGTGTGCGTGTGCGTGCGTGTGCGTGCGTGCGTGTGCGTGTGCGTGTGCGTGTACTCACAGCGCCATCTTTGATGAAGGTGTGACAGAGTTTAGCGACCTTGGCCCTGGACATGGAAATCTTCTCTAGAAATAGTTCCCCCCTCTCCTCCATCACCTTCTTACAGAGAGACAGATCCTGAGACAGAGAGAGAGAGAGAGAGAGAGAGAGACACGTTAGAGTTGCCTGTGTCTCTCTCTCTCTCTCTCTTTTGTAGTTCTCCAGTCTGTGTGTTGAACTCTTTCACCAGACAGACGTGTAATGACACTAAACTTTGACTCTCATGTCATCGACTGTCAGATCTCTGGGGGCGACCCCCCCGGGGGGAGAGGTCACCTGGGGGGGGAGAGGTCACCTGGGGGGGGAGAGGTCACCTGGGGGGGGAGAGGTCACCTGGTGCTCCAGAGACGTGAGGCTGATGAAGCGCAGGAAGAGTTCTCCTCCGGAGGACACGGCCACCGACGAGTCCACGGCCGTCAGGCAGTCGGTGGCCGAGGTCAGGCTCTCCCTCAGGCCCAGGATGGTCTCACCTGGGGGGGATGAGGCTGGGTCACCAGAGACACAGGAGGCCTCTACTCCACCTCGGAGGCAGAGCACCTCTGACTGTACTACACCTATTGGACTGGACCACATCGGAGGGTTATGTTGTACTTGTAACTCTACGGCATCTCAGGAGGAACAGATTTGACTTGTTTTTGTTAATGCAGCAGAAACATCAGATATAAGAGTAAAACAGACATGATACTAAAAAAAGAAATCCTTTTACTTCAAGTACACACGCGCACGCGCACGCGCACGCACGCACCTGTGTCTCTCTTGAGGAACTCCAGCAGGGTGCGGATGGCCGCCACAGCGGACGCCATGTCCGGGTCCGTCCTCATCTGCGCCCTGAAGTACTCCACCAGCTCTGACGGGACACGCGCAGCGCGTTCACGACACACACGAGACACAGGAGGAACGTGGAGAACAAGACGTACCTGCTGCATCCATCCCGAGGACACGCGCCGGACACGCGCCGGCAGCTGCAGCTCTTCAACACGAGCAACGGCGTTCACTGAATTATATCAGCACCAACACATGTGGCACAAGCCAAATAATCTGCTGTTCCGGAAGCGTGGATCATAAATAAATACAAATAAAGTTGTAAATCAACAATATCAACTACACTTTCATTAAAAGCTGCATCGACTTGATTTTAAATCGGTGTATAAAGTTGTAATTCTCACTATTCACCGAGTTACAAGCTCAAAGCTGCGTGTTGACGTGTCGCGGAGAGATGACGCAGGACGATATTTTCCGCCGCTCACGTCGCGGCCTCTTCAGGTGCTGTGGGAAATAGTGGAATTCATTTACGTTTTGGGGGAAATATTTAGGATACAATTGCTTATACTTGTGTATTTTGTAATTTAGATGAAGATATACTTTTATCAACGGTTATTATTAATTAGTATGATGAGGAGTGGTACTATTAATATTAACTTTAAATTCCCACTCTTCCACCTTGTATAGCAACTGCTACCCAGTTTAATCTTATTTATTAAATATCAGGTCGACATGCAGTTTTATTAATAAGACAATTGTAAAACACTTTAGATTAGTTTATACTTTATTCATCCACAGGGGGATACTTTTTGTAGCAGCAAGCATGTTTACAATATATACAATACAATAAAAGAAGAGGCATTTAAGAATTTAAATAATAAAGGAAAAGAAAATGAAAAAAAATGAAATGAAAAAAGTAAAGTGTATACAGTGTATTTAAGTCACTCCACTTGAAACACTGATCCACGTCTTCACGGCCTCCAGAAATGACTGTAGGAACATCTTCATGCCTCCTCTCCTCTGATGCCTCCTCTCCTATGACGCCTCCTCTCCTCTGATGCCTCCTCTCCTCTGATGCCTCCTCTCCTATGACGCCTCCTCTCCTCTGACGCCTCCTCTCCTCTGACGCCTCCTCTCCTCTGGCTCCTCCTCTCCTCTGACGCCTCCTCTCCTCTGACGCCTCCTCTCCTCTGATGCCTCCTCTCCTCTGATGCCTCCTCTCCTCTGACGCCTCCTCTCCTCTGATGCCTCCTCTCCTCTGATGCCTCCTCTCCTCTGACGCCTCCTCTCCTCCTGCCTCCTCTCCTGACGCCTCCTCTCCTATGACGCCTCCTCTCCTCTGACGCCTCCTCTCCTCTGACGCCTCCTCTCCTCTGACGCCTCCTCTCCTCTGACGCCTCCTCTCCTCTGATGCCTCCTCTCCTCTGACGCCTCCTCTCCTCTGACGCCTCCTCTCCTCTGACGCCTCCTCTCCTCTGACGCCTCCTCTCCTCTGACGCCTCCTCTCCTCTGACGCCTCCTCTCCTCTGGCTCCTCCTCTCCTCTGACGCCTCCTCTCCTATGATGCCTCCTCTCCTATGATGCCTCCTCTCCTCTGATGCCTCCTCTCCTCTGACGCCTCCTCTCCTATGACGCCTCCTCTCCTCTGACGCCTCCTCTCCTCTGATGCCTCCTCTCCTCTGACGCCTCCTCTCCTCTGACGCCTCCTCTCCTATGACGCCTCCTCTCCTATGATGCCTCCTCTCCTCTGATGCCTCCTCTCCTCTGACGCCTCCTCTCCTCTGACGCCTCCTCTCCTCTGATGCCTCCTCTCCTCTGATGCCTCCTCTCCTCTGATGCCTCCTCTCCTCTGACGCCTCCTCTCCTCTGACGCCTCCTCTCCTCCTCTGATGCCTCCTCTCCTCTGACGCCTCCTCTCCTCTGATGCCTCCTCTCCTCTGACGCCTCCTCTCCTCTGATGCCTCCTCTCCTCTGATGCCTCCTCTCCTCTGACGCCTCCTCTCCTCTGACGCCTCCTCTCCTCTGATGCCTCCTCTCCTCTGACGCCTCCTCTCCTCTGATGCCTCCTCTCCTCTGACGCCTCTCCTCTCCTCCTCTGATGCCTCCTCTCCTCTGACGCCTCCTCTCCTCTGATGCCTCCTCTCCTCTGACGCCTCCTCTCCTCTGATGCCTCCTCTCCTCTGACGCCTCCTCTCCTCTGATGCCTCCTCTCCTCTGACGCCTCCCTCTCTGAGCCTCCTCTCTGATGCCTCCTCTCCTCTGGCCTCCTCTCCTCTGATGCCTCCTCTCCTCTGCCGCCTCCTCTCCTCTGACGCCTCCTCTCCTCTGCGCCTCCTCTCCTCTGACCTCCTCTCCTCTGATGCCTCCTCTCTCTGATGCCTCCTCTCCTCTGACCTCCTCCTCTGACGCCTCCTCTCCTCTGCTGCCTCCTCTCTGACGCCTCCTCTCCTCTGATGCCTCCTCTCCTCTGACGCCTCCTCTCCTCTGACGCCTCCTCTCCTCTGATGCCTCCTCTCCTCTGATGCCTCCTCTCCTCTGACGCCTCCTCTCCTCTGACGCCTCCTCTCCTCTGGCTCCTCCTCTCCTCTGATGCCTCCTCTCCTCTGACGCCTCCTCTCCTCTGACGCCTCCTCTCCTATGACGCCTCCTCTCCTCTGACGCCTCCTCTCCTCTGACGCCTCCTCTCCTATGACGCCTCCTCTCCTCTGACGCCTCCTCTCCTCTGACGCCTCCTCTCCTCTGATGCCTCCTCTCCTCTGACGCCTCCTCTCCTCTGACGCCTCCTCTCCTCTGACGCCTCCTCTCCTCTGACGCCTCCTCTCCTCTGATGCCTCCTCTCCTCTGACGCCTCCTCTCCATCCCTCACAGGACCGAGCACCGGACATGGTGACAGAGCCTTCTCCATCTCTGCCCCCTCCCTCTGGAACTCTCTCCCCAAAATCATCCGTGGCGGCAACGAACTCTCATCGTTTAAATCACTAATCAAAACCCACCTGTTCAAAACTGCTTTTAATGTGTGATTGTTGTTCTGAACGTTCTTATTTGCTTTTATCGTTTGTTTTTATTGTAATTTTGAATGCATAGCTTTTAGGATTTTTTAAATTATGTGTTGTAAAGCGTCTTTGAGTACTATGAAAAGCGCTATAGAAATTGTATGTATTATTATTATTATTACTTAGCATGTATTAGCATAATACAAACAATGCTGCTGTAGTGAACAATGAATAAAGATTCAAGATTCAAGATGTTTTATTTGTCACATAC
Source organism: Pseudoliparis swirei (assembly GCF_029220125.1). Taxonomy (NCBI): domain Eukaryota; kingdom Metazoa; phylum Chordata; class Actinopteri; order Perciformes; family Liparidae; genus Pseudoliparis; species Pseudoliparis swirei. Next base: position 23,221,169 of record NC_079402.1, read on the forward strand.
ACACACAGGGTGTGCAGTGAAATGAAAGTGGCAATGCTCAGCAGGAATGTGCAAGGGCAACAAGTACACACTATTTACAATAAAAAACAACACAATATTTACAGTAAGTGTGTGTGTGTGTGTGTGTGCCTAAGAGGGGCAGTTGTGTGGGTCTATGTGGGGGTCCTGGTGAGGTCGGAGTTCACAATCCTGATGGCCTGAGGAAAGAAACGTAGTCTCAGTCTCTCTGTTCTTGCAGCGTGACTACGGAGGCGCCTGCCTGACCGCAGCAGCTGAAACAGTCTGTTGTTGGGGTGGTGAGGATCCTTCATGATCCTGCCGGCTCTGGTTCTGCACCTCCTGGTGTACAAGTCCTGCAGGGTGGGAGGTAGTTCAATAGTGCGCTCAGCCGAACGCACTACTCTCTGAGCCTTCCTGTCCTGGCGAGCAGTTGCCAAACCAGGCTGTGATGCTTCCTGTCAGCACGCCTCTACAGCTCCAGTAGAAGGACTGAAGGATCCTCTGGGCTTTAAATTTCCTCAGCTGCCTGAGGTGGTAGGCGCTGCCTTGCCTTTCTCACCAGAGTGTCTGTGTTTGACCATGTCAGATCCTCGGTGATGTGGACTCCCAGGTATTTATACCGCTCACCTCTCCACAGTAGTCCCGTTAATCCCAGTGGTGATCGTCCTCTGTTGTTGTACCCTCCTAAAGTCCACAATCAGCTCCTTAGTTTTGGTGACATTCATGATGAGGCTGTTGTCCCGGCACCAGAGTGACAGATCAGCAACTTCCTCCAGGTAGGCCTTCTCGTCGTTCGGAGATCAGGCCCACCACCACTGTGTCATCCATAAACTTGATGATGGTGTTGGACCTGAACCTGGCCACACAGTCATGTGTGTACAGGGAGTACAGTAGGGGGCTGAGGACGCAACCCTGGGGGGATCCTGTGTTCAGGGTGAGGGATTTGGAGGTGTGTCTGCCCACCCTGACCACCTGTGGCCTGGCGGTCAGGAAGTCCAGGATCCAAGCACACAGGGGTGTTCAGTCCCAGCTCAATCAGCTTGCCGGCCAGTCTGGAGGGGACTATGGTGTTGAAAGCTGAACTATAATCAATGAACAGCAGTCTCACATAGCCCCCCCTCTGGCTGTCCAGATGAGAGAGTGTGGTGTGCAGTACCTGGGAGACAGCATCATCCGTGGATCTGTTTGGGCGATAAGCAAACTGCAGCGGGTCCATGGAGGAAGGAGGAAGGCAGATGTAGTCCTTTATCAGCCTCTCAAAGCATTTCATGACCACCGGTGTGAGGCCGCCGGTAGTCATTCATACATGCTGGAGAAGCATTCTTGGGCACAGGGACAATAGTGGATCTCTTGAAGCAGGCGGGGACCACGGACTCAGCCAGTATCTATCTATTGAGGAGGTTAGCCGATAAAGCTGTTGTTCACTGCGTCTTCACCTGAGTAAAAGCCCCTCCCACAGGTGTGACCGCTTCAGCGGACACCAAACTTCTCGTAGTTCTTGAGTAGTTTGTAGTTCTCTTTGTTCTCCAGCACGCGCACGCGCACACACCCACCGCATGGAGACGGCGCTGCCTTCATGGCGCAGCTGCAGCCCCGCCCCTCCCTCTCCGGTCGATCCGGCCGCGCATGCGCAGTAGCTCTCCTGTGCGCTCGGCTGTTTGCATTGTGTCTGAACTGCCGGCGAGAGCTTTGAAAAAAACAGAAAGATCTCATCCCCACCGCGGCAATGTCGGGCAGGTCGGTCCGAGCGGAGACCCGGAGCCGGGCGAAAGATGACATCAAGCGGGTCATGGCCGCGATTGAGAAAGTACGGAAATGGTAAGAGTGCGTGAAAGAAAGGAGAGAGAGGAGAAAGAGCCAGGCGTCATTATCTAACACGAGGGGAGAAAGGAGAGCCTCGTTGGGGGAGGAGAGGCGCCGGGCGGAGGATGAACTGATTCTCCTTCTTGAGCCGGCGGAGGGAGCGCGAGACGTTCAGCGGCTCCGGGGCACCGGGGCGCGCGAGCTTGGCGCCCCGCCGCCGTCGTCTCGCGACTCCTCTCGCTCTGCCGGACAAACATGGAGCCGTTCTCCTCTCTTTCTCCTCTGATGCCTCCTCTGACGCCCTCCTCTGGATGCCTCCTCTCCTCTGGACGCCTCCTCTCCTCTGACGCCTCCTCTCCTGATGCCTCCTCTCCTCTGACGCCTCCTCTCCTCTGACGCCCTCTCCTCTGACGCCTCCCTCTCCTCTGGCGCCTCCTCTCCCTGATGCCTCCTGACGCCCTCTCCTCTGATGCCTCCTCTCCTCTGATGCCTCCCTCCCATGACGCCTCCTCTCCCTCTGATGCCTCCTCTCCTCTGACGCCTCCCTGACGCCTCCTCTCCTATGACCTCCTCTCGCCTCCTCTCCTCTGATGCCTCCTCTCCTCTGATGCCTCCTCTCCTGACGCCTCCTCTGACGCCTCCCTCTCTCCTCTGATGCCTCCTCTCCTCTGACGCCTCCCTTCTGACTCCTCTCCTCTGATGCCTCCTCTCCTCAGCGCCTCCTCTCTGATGCCTCCTCTCCTGATGCGCCTCCTCTCCTGACGCCTCCTCTCCTCTGATGCCTCCCTCTCCTCCCTGATGCCTCCCTCCTCTGACGCCTCCTCTCCTCCTGATGCCTCCTCCTCTGCGCCTCCTCTCCTCTGACGCCTCCTCTCCTCTGATGCCTCCTCTCCTCTGACCTCCTCTCTGACGCCTCCTCTCCTCTGATGCCTCCCTCCTCTGACGCCTCCTCTGACGCCCTCTCCTCTGATGCCTCCTCTGACGCCTCCTCTCCTCTGACGCCTCCCTCCTCTGATGCCTCTCCTGACGCCTCTCCTCTGATGCTCTCCTCTCCTCTGGCCGCCTCTCCATCCTCACAGGACCGAGCAATCGACATGGTGACAGAGCCTTCTCCATCTCTGCCCCCTCCTGGAACTCTCCCCAAAATCATCCAAGGTAGCAAACGAACTCTAAATCACTAATCAAAACCCACCTGTTCAAAACTGCTTTTAATGATTGTTGTTCTGAACGTTCTTATTTGCTTTTATCGTTTGTTTTATTGTAATTTTGAATGCATAGCTTTATTTTAAATTATGTGTTGTAAAGCGTCTTTGAGTACTATGAAAAGCGCTATAGAAATTGTATGTATTATTATTATTATTACTTAGCATGTATTAGCATAATACAAACAATGCTGCTAAATGAATAAAGATCAAGATTCAAGATGTTTTATTTGTCACATACACACACACACAGGGTGTGCAGTGAAAATGAAAGTGGCAATGCTCAGCAGGAATGTGCAAGCAGCAACAAGTACACACTATTTACAATAAAAACAACACAATATTTACAGTAAGTGTGTGTGTGTGTGTGTGCCTAAGAGGGGCAGTTGTGTGGGTCTATGTGGGGGTCCTGGTGAGGTCGGAGTTCACAATCCTGATGGCCTGAGGAAAGAAACTCGTCTCAGTCTCTCTGTTCTTGCAGCGTGACTACGGGCGCCTGCCTGACCGCAGCAGCTGAAACAGTCTGTTGTTGGGGTGGTGAGGATCCTTCATGATCCTGCCGGCTCTGGTTCTGCACCTCCTGGTGTACAAGTCCTGCAGGGTGGGAGTGTAGTTCCAATAGTGCTCAATGAACGCACTACTCTGTGCAGAGCCTTCGTGTCGCGATCGGAGCAGTTGCCAAACCAGGCTGTGATGCTTCCTGTCAGCACGCTCTCTACAGCTCCAGAGTAGAAGGACTGAAGGATCCTCTGGGAAACTTTAAATTTCCTCAGCTGCCTGAGGTGGTTGAGGCGCTGCCTTGCCTTTCTCACCAGAGTGTCTGTGTTTGTTGACCATGTCAGATCCTCGGTGATGTGGACTCCCAGGTATTTATACCCGCTCACCCTCTCCACAGTAGTCCCGTTAATCCCCAGTGGTGAGTACGTCCTCTGTTGTTGTACCTCCCTAAAGTCCACAATCAGCTCCTTAGTTTTGGTGACATTCATGATGAGGCTGTTGTCCCGGCACCAGAGTGACAGATCAGCAACTTCCTCCAGGTAGGCCTTCTCGTGGTTGTGGAGATCAGGCCCACCACCACTGTGTCATCCGCAAACTTGATGATGGTGTTGAGCTGAACCTGGCCACACAGTCATGTGTGTACAGGAGTACAGTAGGGCTGAGGACGCAACCTGGGGGATCCTGTGTTCAGGGTGAGGATTTGGAGGTGTGTCTGCCCACCCTGACCACCTGTGGCCTGGCGGTCAGGAAGTCCAGGATCCAAGCACACAGGGGTGTTCAGTCCCAGCTCAATCAGCTTGCCGGCCAGTCTGGAGGAGACTATGGTGTTGAAAGCTGAACTATAATCAATGAACAGTAGTCTCACATAGCCCCCCCTCTGGCTGTCCAGATGAGAGAGTGTGGTGTGCAGTACCTGGGAGACAGCATCATCCGTGGATCTGTTTGGGCGATAAGCAAACTGCAGCGGGTCCATGGAGGAAGGGAGGAAGGCGCAGATGTAGTCCTTTATCAGCCTCTCAAAGCATTTCATGACCACCGAGGTGAGGGCCACCGGTCGGTAGTCATTCATACATGCTGGAGAAGCATTCTTGGGCACAGGGACAATAGTGGATCTCTTGAAGCAGGCGGGGACCACGGACTCAGCCAGTATCTATCTATTGAGGAGGTTACAGCCGATAAAGCTGTTGTTCACTGCGTCTTCACCTGAGTAAAAGCCCCTCCCACAGGTGTGACCGCTTCAGCGGACACCAAACTTCTCGTAGTTCTTGAGTAGTTTGTAGTTCTCTTTGTTCTCCAGCACGCGCACGCGCACACACCCACCGCATGGAGACGGCGCTGCCTTCATGGCGCAGCTGCAGCCCCGCCCCTCCCTCTCCGGTCGATCCGGCCGCGCATGCGCAGTAGCTCTCCTGTGCGCTCGGCTGTTTGCATTGTGTCTGAACTGCCGGCGAGAGCTTTGAAAAAAACAGAAAGATCTCATCCCCACCGCGGCAATGTCGGGCAGGTCGGTCCGAGCGGAGACCCGGAGCCGGGCGAAAGATGACATCAAGCGGGTCATGGCCGCGATTGAGAAAGTACGGAAATGGTAAGAGTGCGTGAAAGAAAGGAGAGAGAGGAGAAAGAGCCAGGCGTCATTATCTAACACGAGGGGAGAAAGGAGAGCCTCGTTGGGGGAGGAGAGGCGCCGGGCGGAGGATGAACTGATTCTCCTTCTTGAGCCGGCGGAGGGAGCGCGAGACGTTCAGCGGCTCCGGGGCACCGGGGCGCGCGAGCTTGGCGCCCCGCCGCCGTCGTCTCGCGACTCCTCTCGCTCTGCCGGACAAACATGGAGCCGTTCTCCTCTCTTAACGGGTTGAACCCAGGAGCCATTTCGGTGCAGCCACATGAAGCCATGGCGCTCCGGTGTGGCGCGTGACGCTCCGGCGGCTCGTCCCCCCGCACACACACACGGGAAAACAACCCTCCAATAAACTGTTGACTCCATTTTTAACGACGGCGCTCTGGAGTCGGAGGAGTTTAGTCCGTCTGGGTTTTTTAATCCGGCGCTTTGAGTCGCCCTCTGCGGCCGGTAGAGGAGCTCCCGGTGGGGGTTGGGAGCGGGAGGAAGAGGGCTAACCGGCGGAACACCGAGCGACTCTCGGGCTCAACGGTTACCACGGAAAAACACTTTCACAGCCACGCGCCGGTTCTGTGTGGTGGGGGTATTGTTTTGTTCGGTTTAGGCGTGTAACCCCGCCCGGTGGCGGCGTTTAGACGGTGTTTTGTGTGTTTTAATCAGGCGGTTTAATCGAACGTCCCCAGGTCAAAGTCAGGAGAAGTTAGCGGTTTGGAAACAACGTTTATTTAAACGGTCTTCTTCTTTTTAATAAAACAAATACAAATACACAGTGAAACATTGAGCTTTTATTTATTTTATACATTTTAATAAATGTGTTTTGTTATGGTGGTGCATCTTTGGTGCTCTGCTGCTGTTATATAACACTGTATGCAACCTAACTAGCTTAAAAGTTAGTTTTTAAGGACATTTTAAAGATAATTGTACTTGAGTATTTTCATTATATACTACTTTACACTATAATTTCACTACATTTCAGAGTAGATGTATAATTACAAAAAATATTAAGCATAAAATGTACCAACATGTATAAAACATAACCTCGTTACCAATAGTTCACCTCAACCAGCTAAATGCTGATTAAGCATTAAGTAGCAGTGATAATAATAATACAATATTATATACTGTAGTATGACACCAAATTATTCATGAGGGCTTTTACTCTCATACTTCCATCTACATTTATCTAATCATACTTTAAGTTGCATTTTCATTGTTGAACTTAATTTCTTTATTGCAGGAGTCAATTATTTAACAACTATTTTATTTAATTGATATATATTGTTAGTCATTCCTGACGGTTGGAATTTTCTTTATTTCTGACATTCTACGGATCAACAGATCATTTAGATTAATCAAGAACATATCTAGTGTAGTTTAATCATAACTGAAAGTTAAATATAAGGGATGTTTCCAGCTTTCTTTGTCCTGTGAGTTTTATTTTATTGAACGGACATTTAAAGATGTCTAATTTTTAGGGTTTTGAGACATTTTAAAAGCAAAGGATGTCCGTAGTATTCCCACTTTGTTTACTCCCCTGTGATTTCCTCAGTTCCTCGTTTGGTTTTTAACATGTCACAAAAAGTTCCGAAAGCTAAATGCGAAGCCTCTTTAAAGTGTTTCATGTGCTGACATGGAGACGGAGGCGCGTGGGGGGTCTGCTCCTCGCCTCCTGCCCACCGGCTGCTTCACGCCGTCTGAACCACACGTCTCTGGGTTTCCCCGGGACAAAGGAAGTCATTTGACGAAGTAATAGGTGGATCTGGGAAATGATTTAAACTTTGTAATTCTTTTTAATTCTTTAAATTAAGTGGTTCATTTTAAAAGCTGCCGAGAGAAATAAATAAATAAACTGCAGCCCGCGTGTCTGAAGCTGGTATCGCGGCCGTGGTGGGTTTTATAGATCTAGTTCAGAATCAGAATCAGAATCAGAAACAGTTTTATTGCCAGGAATGTTTTCACAAACAAACGAGGAATTTTTTTTGGTGGAAGGTGCAACATTTGGACATGACAAAACAAACAACAATCAACACGACAGAAAGACAACAAATAATGTGAAGTGTTTGGGTGTGTGCTTCAAGTGGTGTGTTTTAGTTAAAGTGCATGTTAAAGTGACGTGTGTGGAGGAGGGAAGAAGAAGGAGGAGGAGGAGGTGAGGAGGAGGAAGAGGAAGGAGGCGGGAAGAAGGAGGAAGAAGAGGTGGTAGTCCTGGGGTGACAGTCAGTCAGTCCAGGTTCCATTGATGAGCCCGACTGCCGACGGGAAAAAACTTTTGGTGTGGCGGGTGGTCTTTGTCCTGATGGACGCAGCCTCCTCCCGAGGGAGGGACTCGAACAGGGAGTGTCCAGGGTGGGAGGGTCAGCGACAATCTTTCTGGCCCGCTTCAGTGACCTGGAAGTGAACAGGACCTGGAGGAAGGCAGATTGCAACTAACCCTCTCGGCCGGCGGATGATGCTCTGCAGCCTGCGCTTGTCTTTGGCTGTGGCTGCAGGGTGCCAGGCAGTGATGGAGGAGCAGATGATGGACTCAACGATGGCCGTGTAGAATTGTACCATCATTCTCCTGGCAGGTTGAATTTCCTCAGCTGCCTCAGGAAGAACATCCTCTGCTGGGCCTTCTTGGTGATGGAGCGGATGTTCAGCTCCCACTTGAGGTCCTGGGAGATGATGGAGCCCAGGAAGCGGTAGGACTCCACAGCGTCGACGGGAGTCACACAGGATGAGAGGGGTGGGGCTGCATTCCTCCTGAAATCCACAACCATCTCCACTGTCTTTAGAGCGTTGAGCTCCAGGTTGTTCTGGCTGCACCAGGTCACCAGGTGGTCAGTCTCCCACCTGTAGGCGGTCTCGTCCCACCAGAGATGAGTCCAATGAGGTGGTGTCATCCATGAACTTTAGGAGCTTGACGGACTGGTGACTGGAGGTGCAGCTGTTGGTGTACAGGGAGAACAGCAGAGGAAAGAACACAGCCTTGGGGGAACCTGCTGGTGGTCCGGGAGCCTGAGACGTGTTTCCCCAGCCTCACGTGCTGCTTCCTGTCGGTCAGGAAGTCTGTGATCCACCTGCAGGTGGAGTCGGGCACGTGCAGCTGGGAGAGCTTGTCCTGCAGCAGGGACGGGATGATTGTATTGAAGGCAGAGCTGAAGTCCACAAACAGGATCCTGGCGTGGGTTCCTGGGAGTCCAGATGCTGGAGGATGTAGTGAAGGGCCATGTTGACTGCGTCGTCTGCAGACCTGTTGGCTCTGTGGGCGAACTGCAGAGGTCAGGAGTGGGTCGGTGATGGTCTTGAGGTGTGACAGGACCAAGCGTTCAAGGACTTCATGACCACAGAGGTCAGGGCGACGGGCCTGTAGTCATTGAGTCCTGTGATCTTGGGTTTTTGGGACGGGATGATGGTGGAGGCCTTGAAGCAGGCTGGAGCGTGGCATGTCTCCAGGGAGGTGTTGAAGATGTCGGTGAACACGGAGACAGCTGGTCAGCACAGTGCTTCAGGGTGGAGGGGAGGCAGTCCGGGCCCGCTGCTGCGGGGTTCTGCTTTTTGAACAGCCTGTTGACGGCTCTCTCCAGGATGGCGAGGGTCGCTGAGGAGATGGAGGGTGCTCCAGAGGTGTGAGCCCTGATGGGCTGGGGAGGGTGGGCTGATGGTCTGTGGCTTGTTGGTGGGGCTGTGGGGATTGTCTCAGGACTGCTCCATTGTCTTTCAAAGCGGCAGTAGAACTCATTTAGCTCGTCTGCCAGAAGCACATTGTTCATGGAGTGGGGTGATTTGGGCTTGTAATTGGTGATCTGCCTGAGCCCTCTCCAGACAGAAGCAGAGTCGTTTGCTGAGAGCTGCTGTTGCAGTTTCTCAGAGTACAGTCGTTTAGCATCTCTCACCGCCTTGCTAAACCTGTATTTGGACTCTGTGTACAGGTCCTTGTCCCCACTCCTGAATGCTTGGTCCTTCTGCAGTCTTAGCTTCCTGAGCTCCGCTGTGAACCAGGGTTTGTCGTTGTTATAACTCACCCTGGAGCTGGATGGAATACAGCTGTCCTCACAGAAGCTGATGTGGGAAGTTACAGCCTCTGTGTACTCATCCAGGCTGTTGGTAGCAGTCCTGAAGACATCCCAGTCAGTACAGTCCAAGCACGCCCGTAGATCCTCCAGAGCCTCACTGGTCCACTTCTTGAACTTCCTCACCACAGGTTTGCAGAGCTTTAGTCTCTGCCTGTATGAGGAATCAGATGAACCATGACGTGGTCAGAGTTTCCCAGTGCAGCTCGAGGACGGCGTGATAGGCCCTGCTGATTGTTGTGTAGCAGTGGTCCAGAATGCTCTTCTCTCTAGTAGGGCATTTTATTAACTGTCTATATTTAGGAGTTCGTGGCTGAGGTTTCCTTTGTTAAAATCCCGAGTACAATAACTAAAGAGTCCGGGAAGGTCCGCTCCACACACGTATCTGTTCAGCGAGGTCCGCTGTGCCTCGTTCACGTTCCCTGCGGCATGTAAACTCCGGCCAGGATGAATAAGCGAACTCACGTGGGGAGTAGAAGGGTTTGCAGTGAATGATAAAGATTCCAGGTCCGGCGAACAGTGCTGTAGGATCACCGTTATGTCGTTGCACCAGCCGTTGTTGAGGTAAAAGCAGATTCCTCCACCCTTTGCTTTTCGGAGAGCTCCGTGACCGGTCCGCTCGGAACAGCTGGAAGCCAGCCAGCTGGGCGCAGAATCTGGTATCGATCCACTTAGCCATGATTCCGTAAAACACAGGCGGAGGATGAGGAGAAGTCTCTGTCTCTCCCACCAGCAGCTGGAGTTCGTCAGTTTGTTGCACAGTGGCGGACGTTGGAGAAATATGCCCGGCAGCGCTGTACGAGATCCCGTTTCCGTAGCCGTGCAAAGCGCCCTGGCGTTTCCTCTCCGGCGGCGTCTCACCGCGTGGGCGAAGGTGAGCACACCTTTTACAAAAATGTCCAGTAACTCCACAGAAGTTAAAAACGTTGGAAATAAATCCGCTGGAGTTGTTCCCCTGATGTTCATGAGCTCTTCTCTGGTGAAAGAGCTCTGGGAATCACAGCAGAAAACAGTATTTAAAACGAAAACAACAAAAAACATCGCGCACCAACACACCGAGGCGGCCGTCCGCGGCGCCATCAGATTTAGTGGGGAGAAGAGACCCTGGAGAAGAGAACTTGAATCTTGTGGCTCTCAGGTGTGAGCCTGCTAGCGGTGCTGGTGATGTACCTGACGTGGGTCCAGGTCCTGGACACCCTGGAGCAGTTTGCCCTCCACCACAGCCTCCACCTGCGCCTCCTTCCACCTCAGCGTGCAGCACGGCTACTTTAGTGTCTGAATTCAGTCTGTAAGTGGTGATGAGGATGATATATATACATATGTGTGTGTGTTTTCCTCTCCGTCACAGGGAGAAGAAGTGGGTGACGGTCGGCGACACGTCTCTCCGTATCTACAAGTGGGTGCCGGTGACGGAGCCCAAATCGGATGACGTGAGTTTGCGGGTCGAAGAAGAAGAAGAACACGTGTGTGTACGTGTTCTTCTTCTGTGTGTTTAATGGGCGTTTCCCCCCTCTGGTTGCAGAAGAACAAGAAGAAGGGCAAAGACGAGAAGTACGGCTCCGAGCTGACGACCCCAGAGAACAGCTCCTCCCCGGGGATGATGGACCTGCACGGTGAGCAGAGCCACAGGCTCAGCGCTCGGGTCCAGTGGGTTCTGCTGAACGTGCAACTCTTTTAAAACCCACAGATATATTTATATATTTCTAGTTTCCCAACATTTAACAATCCAACAGCATTTGTTGGGGACTATTTTCTTCAGTGGATCAATACACACACCAGATACTCGTTAGTGGACACATTCACGCTTAGCTTTGGACTTTTTGTGGTTTTCATAGACAGAAAGTTCTAGTATCTTTCTTTAAAATGAATCACTCCTTATTTTTAAATAACCTTCAGCTTTTACTTTCCTGAAACTGAAAAGTAATTTGTGAGGGTTTGAAGCGTCTTCTGCCAACATCGTTGCACTGATGTCGTACTTGATCTAATAATAGATTAGATAATAGAATAGACACCAACAACTATTTACAGAAAGGTACGTTCTGTCTCACAAAGACTAAAGTCTCCCTCTCTCTCTCTCTCTCTACCTCTCTGTCTCTCTCTCTCTCTCTGTCTCTCCCCCTCTCTGTCTCTCTCTCTCTCCCTCCCTCCCTCCAGATGACAACAGCAACCAGAGCTCCATCGCCGACTCGTCTCCGGTGAAACAGGAGAACAGCTGCAGCACCAGCCCGGCGCCGGAGGCCGCGTCCCGCAGCGAGAGCAGCGAGGCCAAGCCGGACCAGAGCCCGGACAGCAAGCGGGGTCAGACACACACACACACACACACAGCTGATCGGCCACTTCCTGTTCTGGTTTTGCCGCTCTCTCTGTCGGGGCCGAACGATGACGTCACTCTGAGAGAAGAAGAACTACTTCCTCTTCTACTTTCTCTCCGGTTTCCTCTAAAAGACCCAAAACATGACGGAGACTCCAACATGTTGGTCTTCTCATCTTTTATCCACCGAAAAACAGTTTGATTAAAACATAAATCACCAAACATGCAGATGGAAGAAGATCTTCCTGGTCGGGTGAATAAAAAACATTTTTACATTCAACTTGTAAGAAAGTAAAACTTCCGAATAACTTTATCAATTCAACTCGTGATCGTTCCCTCGATTTAATGTTTTTATTCAGAAAGCGGAGAAAACCAGCAAGATTTCACTATTTAAAGAAAAGTTTGTAATTGTTTTGTGTCTCAATGAGTCACAACTCGATGTTTAAAAAAACTTTAAATAATCAACATGTTGCTGGAATACAAAATAAAGAAAACGGAACATAATTTCACACGGTGGACATTTTACATTTCAGGGTAATTTGCTAATAATGATCTCAACTTTGTTTTGTTACCTTCGCATTGAAAATGCCGGAAGGTTATGTTTTGATCGCCATTTATTTATTTATTTGTATGCGTGTTATTCGCAAATCTCAAAAAGTATTGAACCGAATCGCATGAAATTTGGTGGGATGATTGTTTATTATCCGGGGACCATTTGATTAGATTTTGGGATCAATCGGGTCAAAGGTCAAGGTCATGGAAAGGTCAAACTCTTTTTTTACCATAGCACGATACATTTTTGTCCAATTGGCAACTAATGCCAAAATGTTCATAATTCAATGCCCAATCTTGTGATATGCGAAGGTATGCGCTCTACCGAGTGCCCATTCTAGTTTTGAGTGCAACCTGCAGTGACTCCTCCCCGCCACACGGGGTCCCCAGAGAGTCAGACTGTGATTCAATGCCGTGTTGGCCTCTCCTCAGGTAAGACCCCCCCTTCACCAGAGACCTCGGAGAGAGCGCCAGGGGCCAAGCGAGGAGACGGGGGCGTGTCCTCGGGGGAGAAGGAGCCTTCAGAGGGGAAAGCCACTCAGGTAGCGACGCCGCGGGGAGTTCAAGTACCCCGGGAACAACACGTGCTTTCAGTTCAATGGCGTTCCCTAAATGAAGCATCCATGTATTCCTCTGTGTTTACTGTGTTTCTGTGTCTTCGCCCTGCAGGACCAGGAGGAGGCCCCGCCCACCAAGAAGAGCAAAGGGGAGTCTTCGTCTCAGGACTTCGAGGAGAGCTAAATGTCAGCGGTCGTTCCTCTCCCCCCCCCCACTCCTCTGCCACGGAGGCAGAATGGATGTGACCTCTATTCGCTGGCCCCCCTCTGTCTTCCTTCCAGTCCTCCACACTTCTTTCACCAATGCCAAGAGAAGCTCCGAGCCCCCCCCCGCCCCCTGAGGGAGGCTGCAGTCCCCTGTGTGACCAGGAGGGGGAGGAGCCACCGCCAGACCTGCACCTGTGACGAGAGAGTTCCCCCCGGAGTCGGAGTGGACCCGGCCGCTGACCTGAGACCCTCTGGAACGTTTTAACTGGCTCAGCTCAGGAGGCTACGCTGGTCTCAGGTCAGCGGCCGCGGGGGGGGTCCGCCTCCTGTTAGTCTGATGTTCTGTTTGTCTCGGAGTCGTTTCGGGGTTCTTTCTCAGGAGGTCAAAGCACTGTTACGTCTCGGTGGGCGCGGCTCGCTGCTGGAGCGTCTTCCTCTCTGGGAGTTCTCCACGCAGAGGAAGAGGAGGGCGGCGCCGGTGGTGCCTTCAGTCGGGTCGAGCAGCTTCTGGTGCCATGTTTTCTTCTTGTTTTCTGCCTTATAATAATCACTAATTAGTGTTCTCCAATATTTATCATCCACTGCAACACTTTTGTTTTATTTTGAAGGGACGGTTCAACATGTCGACACGAGAAGCTAGAGGACACTGTTAGCTTAGCTTAGCATAGAGACTTGAAACGAAGGGGAAAGCTAGCCTGGCTCTGTCCAAAAGGGGAAAATACAGCTAATTGTTCCTACTAATCCGTTTTTTAATGCGGATTAAATGTTTTTAATTACTGAGCTTCAGAGGATTCGGCTGAATTATCACGTTACAGATTGTTTGATTTCTACAGAAAAATCCCTCAGATTTTCTAAAACCTAAAACGTGTAAATTGGCGACACTTTTCTTCTTTTTCGACTTGATGCTAAGCTAACACATTTGTTTTATTTTGAAAGGATGGTTCAATATCTCAACGTGAGATGAAAAAAAGATGTAAAGCTGGTTAGCTTAGCTTAGCATAGAGACCTTAAACGAAGGGGAAAGCTAGCCTGGCTCTGTCCAGAGGAACACCCAAACCTAAAACGTGTTAATTGGCGATCCTTTTTTTAATTAGCTGTTTTTTTGACTTGATGCTAAGCTAAGCTAACCCCCCTCTGGTTCCCACCGCCTGTGTATCACGACTCCTCCACGACAGAAGGGTTCTCACAGTGCGGGTTCTCGTGGTTCTCGTGGTTCTCGTCCTCCTTCAAGGTGCTGCCTGTGACCTCTAACGTACGACCTCTCCCATGTTCACGTTGAGTTTCATTAATATTTACTCGTGAGTATGGATTGACTTCATGACACAACAGGGGCTATCAAGAAGTACTTTCACTTTCAGAGAATCAGCGTTCAGTGGATGGAGAGAGAGAGAGAGAGAGGATGGATTAGCATATACCTCATTCCCAGTCCAGCGGCGCTGGAACTTAAAATGCTATTGTATTGACATTAACAATTATTAAACAAAGCATTATGTGAACTCAGTTAAACCAACAATAGAAACTCACTGGTGTCGGTTAGTTTGCTCATAACTTTTAAATAAAATAATCGTGAGCTGTGAGATATACAATATTGTATTTTATTTTTTTCCCCGGGACCATTTTTTGTTTGACTTTAGAATCTTGTACAGATTTCTGGTTTTGGTTTGACTTATTTATTCCATCAGTAGTGCTCGGTTTTTATCATGTCATGGTTTTGTTTTCTTAATAAAAATCACAAAAGCTTCTGTTGATCGTGTTTCAGTGTTTGGAGAGATATACTTATTATATATATTTATATTCTATAATATATATATATACTGTGTATATTTTATATAAGATATTTGATAAATACAGTATATGATAATGTATGTATTATAATATATATACTGTATATATAATATTTATATTAGAATATATGTATAATATAAAAATATATTATATACTGTATATACAATATTTATATAATGTATATATATTAAGTATTATCTCTACAGTATATAATATATGATTGCAGAAAAAGGGAACTTTAAGGAAGATATTGCCGTTAATCAAACCCACTTTAAGGATAAAACCATTAAAATATGTGTATATAATTGTATTTATTATGTTTATTGTGGTTTTAGTACTTCCAGACAAAGCCATGAGAACGAGGTTGTTTTGTACTTCTATTGTTTTGAGTATTCAGGCCATAGAAAACAGTTTTACGCCACGTCAACATCTGCAAAACATGACACTTATAAAACACGAACCTTATAAAACACGACACTTATAAAACACGAACCTTATAAAACACGACACTTATAAAACATGACATCAGAACGTACACACGGCCCTCATAAAGCTTTAGTCTGGTGGTCTATTAGTACTTACAGGCGGTCAGTGTTATATAATACACGGTTACACCAGAAGATTCAATATGATCCAAATGTGCTGAAGAACTACAGGTCAACACTCGGCCTTCAGGTCAACACTCGGCCTTCAGGTCAACACTCTTCAGAGGAGGAGCTCGGCACTTTAGGGAAATACGCTCCTTCTGCTTTCCACAGTGCGTTAGAGGATCAATAGATCAATATCTGTATTTATTTATCAGCTCTTCTGAGCGTCAAAGGTTATAAACTAAGTCGTTATCGTCCTTTCTTTGCTACATTTTGAGGTATTCTTTAACTGGCGCCTACATTACCCACAATGCAACGAGACCGTCGGCGCGCTGCCGGCTTCGAGGTCCGCTAACGTCTTTCTGACGCCACACTTTCAGATTTCTATTTCTTTTTTTGTTTGTTTACATTTTCAAACATTTTAACCGACTCCAGTGACATCACTCGAGGCAAATCAGCGTTTCTTCTGGAGACGATGTCGCACGTTTCTTTTCTAGCTATTTCTATTTTTAGCATTTTTAGCAATTCGCAAACCGCTTTTCCAAGGTTACGCTTTGCCTCGCTGGCCGGCCAATCAAATCAAGGAGGAGGTGGGACTTACTGCTTCTCCCACTTCCTGTTTTGATGTGGGAGAAACAAAAGTTTGACATTAGCGGAATTTAATGAGAGCGTGACGATGTTATCGAATACATTTATTCAACCCGTTAAGCACATTGGATGATTTTGTGCTAAGCTATGCTAAGCTAACCCGCTCATCCAACAAACGCCAGAAAACGTGAAGACGTATTTCCCTCAAAGAAGTCCTTAAAGTGCTCGATGAGAAGTTTAAGACGTAATAAATGGAGCGTCTGGAGATTGTTTGGTCAAACACAAACGTGTTGAACACCTCGTCAGACCAAACTAACTGCCACTTTTGGGGAAGCTACGATTTCCAAAGTGGCGCCTGAACGCCTCGTGAAAGAATCATTCAGGTAGATTGCGACAGAGCGTCGGGCTTAAGAAGACTAATAATAATAATAATAATTTAAATAGGAGACGCCGTAATATTCTGCTTGTGGAATAAAGTTTTTATATATTTTAAAAACAGTCGTAATATTTCAACATATAAGTCGTAATATTTAAAGAAAAGTCAGAACCGTTTAAAAAATAAATTAAAAAATATTTTCAGAATAAATTTGTAATATTTTGAGAATAACATCCTAATATGTTAGAGAAAATCTGTCATAATTATTCGTCCCTAACGCTTCGTCGCTGATCGACAGACTTCCTCAACGTTAAGGACGTCGGACACGGCAGTGAGACAGGAGACAGGAGCGAGGAGAGAGGAGACAGGCAAGTAGGAGACAGGAGAGAGGAGAGTAGGAGACAGGAGACAGGAGAGTAGGAGACAGGAGAGAGGAGACAGGAGAGTAGGAGACAGGAGACAGGAGAGTAGGAGACAGGAGAGAGGAGAGTAGGAGACAGGAGAGAGGAGAGTAGGAGACAGGAGAGTAGGAGACAGGAGACAGGAGACAGGAGAGTAGGAGACAGGAGAGAGGAGACAGGAGACAGGAGACAGGAGAGGGGGAGAGGAGACAGGAGACAGGAGACAGGAGAGAAAGTGGAGGAGACAGGAGACAGGAGAGGAGACAGGAGAGTAGGAGACAGGAGAGAGGAGACAGGAGACAAGAGAGTAGGAGACAGGAGAGAGGAGAGTAGGAGACAGGAGAGAGGAGAGAGGAGACAGGAGACAGGCGAGTAGGAGAGAGGGGAGAGGAGACAGGAGAGTAGGAGACAGGCAAGTAGGAGACAGGAGAGAGGAGAGTAGGAGACAGGCAAGTAGGAGACAGGAGAGAGGAGACAGGAGAGAGGAGAGAGGAGACAGGAGACAGGCGAGTAGGAGAGAGGAGACAGGAGAGTAGGAGACAGGAGAGAGGAGACAGGCAAGTAGGAGACAGGAGAGAGGAGACAGGAGACAGGAGACAGGAGAGAGGAGAGAGGAGACAGGCGAGTAGGAGAGAGGAGACAGGAGAGAGGAGACAGGAGAGAGGAGAGAGGAGACAGGCGAGTAGGAGAGAGGAGACAGGAGACAGGAGAGAGGAGACAGGCAAGTAGGAGACAGGAGAGTAGGAGACAGGAGAGAGGAGACAGGAGAGTAGGAGACAGGAGACAGGAGAGTAGGAGACAGGCGAGTAGGAGACAGGAGAGAGGAGACAGGAGAGTAGGAGACAGGAGAGAGGAGAGTAGGAAATAGGAGAGAGGAGACAGGAGACAGGAGAGAGGAGACAGGAGAGTAGGAGAGTAGGAGACAGGAGAGAAGGAGACAGGAGAGAGGAGAGTAGGAGACAGGAGAGAGGAGACAGGAGAGAGGAGACAGGAGAGAGTAGGAGACAGGAGAGAGGAGGAGAGAGGAGACAGGAGAGAGGAGAGTAGGAGACAGGAGACAGGAGAGTAGGAGACAGGAGAGTAGGAGAGAGGAGACAGGAGAGTAGGAGACAGGAGAGAGGAGAGAGGAGACAGGAGAGGAGAAAGGAGACAGGAGAGTAGGAGACAGGCGAGTAGGAGAGAGGAGACAGGAGAGTAGGAGACAGGAGAGTAGGAGACAGGAGAGAGGAGACAGGAGAGAGGAGAGAGGAGACAGGAGAGTAGGAGACAGGAGACAGGAGAGTAGGAGACAGGCGAGTAGGAGAGAGGAGAGTAGGAGACAGGAGACAGGAGAGAGGAGACAGGAGACAGGAGACAGGAACGTAGAGTGGCGTCATGACGACGGTGTTCTGTTAATAAACATCAATGTATTTAAAGTTAGGAGGTCACGGAGGAGACGAGCGGAAAGCAGACAGTATAAAAATACAATGTGGAGCCGTGAGGAGGTGAGGAGGGATAGGATGCAGGAGAGGAGGCGAGGAGGAGAGGAGGGATAGAGAGGAGGAGAGGAGGAATAGGATGCAGGAGAGGAGGAGAGGAGAGATGAGAGAGGAGGAGAGGAGGGATAGGATGCAGGAGAGGAGGAGAGGAGAGATGAGAGAGCAGGAGAGGAGGGATAGGATGCAGGAGGAATAGGATGCAGGAGGAGAGGAGGAATAGGATTCAGGAGAGGAGTTGAGGAGGCGAGGAGGAGGAGCCTCTAGAAGGTCTGCTCCTCGCTGCAGGCCTCCGTGTGGTGGCCGAAGGCCTCGCAGCTCTCGCAGTACGGCCTCCTGGTGGCCGGGTGGCCTCGGTGCGCGCTGTGCGGCGCGGCCTCCGGGCTCTGCGCCTGCGTGGGACAGTCCTCAAGGTCGTGGAGGTCGAAGCAGTCGCAGATATCGCAGAAGAGACGCGGAGGACACTTCTTCTCCCTCGGCTTGGAGAACCTGGAGAGGAGAGGGGGGGGGAGGAGGAGGAGGGGGAGGAGGAGAGGAGGAGGGGGAGGAGGAGGGGGGGGGAGGAGGGGTGAGTGTGTGTTCTACAGTTCTGAGAACCAGAAGCTCCTCCCCCTCCGCCTCCTCTTCCTCCCCTCCTCCTCCTCCTCCTCCTCACCTGTCCGTCCCGTTGAACTCGTCCACGGCCATCTTCTTCAGTTTGACCTTCAGCTCTTCGTTCTTCCGCTGCAGGTCAACGATGACGCTGTTCAGGAAGTCGACCTGAGGGCCACGCAGGGGTCAGTGAGGTGTGTGTGTGAGTGTGTGTGTGTGAGAGTGTGTGTGTGAGTGTGTGTGAGAGTGTGTGTCTGAGTGTGTGTGTGTGTGAGTGTGAGTGTGTGTGTGAGAGTGTGTGTGTGTGAGTGTGTGTGTGTGTGTGTGTGAGTGTGTGTGAGTGTGTGTGTGTGAGTGTGTGTGAGAGTGAGTGTGTGTGAGTGTGTGTGAGTGTGAGTGTGTGTGAGTGTGTGTGTGTGTGTGTGTGTGTGTGTGTGAGTGTGAGTGTGAGTATGTGTGTGTGAGTGTGTGAGTGTATGTGTGTGTGTGTGTGTGTGAGTGTGAGATTGTGTCTGTGAGTGTGTGTGTGTGTGTGGTGTGTGAGTGTGTGTATGGTGAGAGTGTGTGAGTGTGTGTGTAGGAGTGTGTGAGTGTGTGTGTGTGTGTGTGTTGGCATGTGAGTGTGTGTGTGTGTGTGAGAGTGAGTGTGAGTGTGTGTGTGAGAGTGAGTGTGAGAGTGAGTGTGTGTGTGTGTGTGTGAGTGTGTGAGTGTGTGAGTGAGTGAGTGTGTGTGTGTGTGAGTGAGTGTGTGAGTGTGTGTGAGTGAGTGTGTGAGTGTGTATGAGGTGTGTGTGTGTGAGTGTGAGTGTGTGTGAGTGTGGAGTGTGTGTGAGGTGTGTGTGTGTGTGAGTGTGTGGTGTGGGTGTGTGAGTGTGTGAGTGTGTGTGTGTGTGTGTGAGTGTGTGTGTGTGTGTGAGTGTGTGTATGTGTGAGTGTGTGTGAGTGTGTGTGTGAGAGAGTGTGTGTGAGTGTGTGTGAGAGTGTGTGCGTGAGAGTGTGTGTGAGAGATTGTGTGTGAGAGTGTGTGTGAGTGTGAGTGTGTGTATGTGTGAGAGTGTGAGAGTGTGTGTGTGTGTGTGAGTGTGTGTGAGAGTGTGTGTGTGAGTGTGTGTGTGTGTGTGAGTGTGTGTGAGTGTGTGAGTGTGAGTGTGTGAGTGTGTGTGAGTGTGTGTGTGAGTGTGTGTGTGAGTGTGTGAGTGTGTGAGTGTGTGCGAGTGTGCGTGTGTGAGAGTGTGTGTGTGTGAGTGTGCGTGTGTGAGTGTGTGTGAGTGCGTGTGTGTGAGTGTGTGTGTGAGTGTGTGAGAGTGTGTGAGTGTGAGTGTGAGTGTGTGGTGAGTGTGGTGTGTGGAGTGTGTGTGTGTGTGCGGGTGTGTGAGTGTGAGAGTGTGTGTGTGTGAGGTGTGTGTGTGAGAGTGTGTGAGTGTGTGTGTGAGTGTGTGTGTGAGTGTGTGTGTGTGTGAGGGAGGTGTGTGAGTGTGTGTGTGTGTGTGTGTATGTGTGAGGAGTGTGTGTGTGGTGTGTGTGTGAGTGTGTGAGGTGTGTGGAGTGTGAGTGTGTGTGGAGTGTGAGTGTGTGAGAGTGTGTGAGTGTGAGGTGTGTGTGTGTGTGAGTGTGTGAGTGTGTGAGTGTGTGTGGAGATGTGAGGTGTGTGTGTGTGAGTGTGTGTATGAGTGTGAGTGTGTGAGTGTGTGTGTGTGTGTGTGTGTGTGTGTGAGTGTGTGTGTGTGGAGTGTGTGTGAGGTGAGTGTGTGTGTGTGTGTGTGAGTGTGTGTGTGTGAGGAGTGTGTGTGTGTGTGTGTGTGTGTGTGAGTGTGTGTGAGTGGTGTGTGTGTGAGAGTGTGTGAGAGTGTGTGTGTGTGAGTGTGTGTGTGTGTGTGTGTGTGTGTGTGAGAGTGTGGTGTGTGAGTGTGAGTGTGAGTGTGTGTATGATGGTGTGTGAGTGTGAGTGTGTGTGAGTGTGTGTGTGTGTGTGTGAGTGTGGGTGTGTGAGTGTGAGTGTGGTGTGTGTGTGTGTGGTGTGTGTGTGTGTGAGTGTGTGTGAGTGTGTGTGTGTGTGTGGTGTGTGAGTGTGTGTGTGTGTGAGTGTGTGTGTGAGTGTGTGTGTGTGAGTGTGTGTGTGTGGTGTGAGTGTGTGTGAGAGTGTGAGGTGTGTGTGGTGTGAGAGTGTGAGTGAGTGTGTGTGTGAGAGTGTGAGTGAGTGTGGTGTGTGTGTGTGAGTGTGTGGAGTGTGTGTGTGAGGTGTGGAGTGTGTGAGTGTGTGTGAGTGGTGAGTGTGAGGAGTGTGTGTGAGTGTGTGAGTGTGTGTGAGCTGTGTGTGTGAGGTGTGTGTGTGTGTGAGAGCGTGTGTGTGTGTGTGTGTGAGGTGTGAGTGTGTGAGTGTGTGAGTGTGTGTGTGTGTGTGAGGTGTGCAGGCAGGTGTGATGAGTGTGAGAGTGTGTGTGTGAGTGTGTGTGAGGAGGTGTGGAGTGTGAGAGTGTGTGAGGTGTGTGTGTGTGTGAGTGTGTGTGTGAGTGTGTGTGTAAGAGTGTGTGTGAGTGTGAGTGTGAGTGTGTGCGTGTGTGTGATGAGTGAGTGTGTGAGAGTGTGAGTGTGTGTGGAGTGAGTGTGTGTGTGTGTGTGAGATGTGTGTGTGAGTGTGTGTGTGAGGGTGTGTGTGTGAGTGTGTGTTAGGTGTGTGTGTGTGTGGTGTGTGTGAGTGTGTGTGTGCAGTGAGGTGTGTGTGAGTGGTGTGTGTGTGTGAGGTGTGATGTGTGTGTGTGTGTGTGTGGTGAGGTGTGAGAGTGTGTGGTGTGTGTGTGGAGTGTGTGTGTAAGTGTGTGTGTGTGAGTGTGTGTGAGGTGTGTGTGAGTGTGTGAGGTGTGTGTGTGTGAGGTGTGAGTGTGTGTGAGTGTGTAGGAGGTGAGGTGTGTGTGAGGGAGTGTGTGTGAGGTGTGTGTGTGGGTGTGTGTGAGAGCGTGTGTGGTGTGTGAGTGTGAGTGTGTGTGAGTGCAGTGGTGTGTGTGAGGTGTGTGTGTGAGAGTGTGTGTGTGTGTATGAGCGTGAGTGTGTGAGTGTGTGTGTGTGAATGTGAGTGTGTGTGAGTGTGATGTGTAGTGTGTGAGGTGTGTGTGTGAGTGTGTGTGTGTGTGTGTGTGTGAGTGTGTGTGAGGTGTGAGAGTGTTGTGAGTGAGTGTGATGATGTGTGTGAGGAGTGAGTGTGTGAGAGAGTGTGTGTGTGAGGCAGTGTGTGTGGAGGTGAGTGTGTGCATGGTGGAGTGTGTGTGTGACGTGTGTGTGAGGTGTGTGTATGGAGTGGAAGTGTGTGTGTGTGAGGTGTGTGAGGTGTGGCAAGGAGAGTGTGAGTGTGTGTGTGAGGTGTGTGGAGTGTGTGTGGTGTGTGGTGTGAGTGTGTGTGCATGAGTGTGAGTGTGTGTGATGTGTGTGAGTGTGTGAGTGTGTGTGTATGTGTGTGAGGTGTGTGTGTGTGTGGAGGTGTGTGTGGAGTGTGTGTGTGGTGTGTGTGTGATGTGTGTGAGTGTGTGTGAGAGTGTGTGTGTGTGAGTGTGTGTATGTGTGAGTGTGTGTGTGAGAGAGTGTGTGTGAAGGAGTGGAGTGTGAGAGTGTGAGGTGTGTGTGAGAGTGTGTGTGTGGAGTGTGTGAGTGTGTGAGTGGAGCGTGTGTGAGTGTGTGTGTGTGTGTGTGAGGTGGTGTGAGTGTGTGTAGGTGTGAGTGTGAGTGTGTGTGTGTGTGTAGGTGTGTGAGTGTGTGTGTGAGTGTGTGTGTGAGTGTGTGTATGAGGAGTGTGAGTGTGTGGGGTGTGTGTGAGTGTGTGTGTGAGGAGTGACAGTGTGTGTGTGTGTAAGTGTGAGGTGTGTGTGAGAGGTGTGTGTGAGGTGTGTGTGTGTGAGGTGTGTGTGGTGTGTGAGTGTGTGTGTGTGAGGGTGTGAGGTGGAGTGTGAGGTGTGTGAGTGTGTGTGTGTGTGTGAGTGGAGGTGTGTGTGTGAGAGTGTGTGTGAGTGTGTGTGTAGGCGTGTGTGAGGTGTGAGAGTGTGAGTGTGTGAGAGAGTGTGTGTGTGAGTGTGTGTGTGTGAGTGTGTGTGAGTGAGTGTGTGTGAGTGAGTGTGTGAGAGAGTGAGTGTGTGTGTGTGTGTGTAGAAGTGAGGAGTGTGTGAGTGTGTGTGTGTGGAGTGTGTGGTGTGTGTGTGAGGGAGGTGGTGGTTTATGTTAATTTTTTGGGGTTTTGAGGGGTTTTTTGGGGGGGGAGGGGTATGGTTGTGTTGGGAGGGTTAGAGGGGGGTTGGTTTATGGGGGAGTGTGTTTTGGGGTTATGAGTTGTAGGGGGGGGAGGGGGTTGGGAGTTGTTTGGGGGGAGAGGGTGAGGGTTGTTTGGGTGGATGGGGAGGGGGGTTTAGGGGAGGGGGTTTAGGGGAGGAGGGGGGGGTTTGGGGTTGGGTGGTTTTGGTTTTGGGATGGGGGGGGGTGGGTAGTTTGGGGGAGGGTTAGGTTTGGTTGTGTGGTTAGGGTTGTGGTTTGGGTTAATTTGGGGGGAGGGGAAGGGGGTGGGGGGTTTGAGGTATTGTTGAGATGTGTTGGGGGTTGGGTATGGGGGATTTTGGTGAGGGGGGTTTGATGTTGTAGTGTGGTAGGAGGGGTTTTTTAATGTGATGGTGTTGTGTTATGTTATGTGGTATTGTTGTGGGTTGGTGTATGTGTAGGGGATGTGGTTTTTGGGGGTTTTTATGGGGGGTTGTGTAATGTGGGTTGTAGGGGGTTGTTTTTGGGTTTTAATTTTAGTTTTTTTGTTTTTTAAAAAGTATAATCGGTTGTGAAATTCTTATGTGCAAGACACCCGACAGCATTAGCAGCCCAAAAAAAGAATAAGAATGAGAATAAACTATACAATATCCACAAAAAAAAAGAAAAAATAAACAATATATATAAAAACAATGTAATAGAATATACATCATGACAATATATATATATAAAACAATGTAATAAAATATACATTTTTTGAGACTATATATATATATATATGTAAAACATACAATATATATATACAATATATATATATAAACAATGTAATAAAATATACACCATGGCCATAGATATTCACAGAATATGTTCGGGTGTTAGTGTTAATGGGGGTCTCAGCCCTTTGTTCAGCAGCCTGATGGCCTGACTGAAGAAGCTGTCCCCCAGTTGTTTTGGGGGCTTGATACGCGGTATCGCCTGCCTGACGGGAGAAGGGTGAACAGGGGGCGGGGGGGTTATTGTCTTTTATCATCCGTTTTGGCCCCGGCCCCCACCGCTTGGTGTATATGTCCCGGATGGAGGAAGCTCACCTCAACGATGTACTGTGCCGCCCACCCCCCTCTGTAGTGCCCTCGCCCAGGGCGGTGCATTTCCCCGACCGGGCGGTGATGCAACCTGTCAGAACACCCCGATGGTACTGGTGTAGAATGTTCTGAGGATGGGGGGGCCATGTTGAATTTCCTCAGTCGCCTAAGGAAATACAGGCGTTGGGGGGCCCTTTTCACCACGTGAGTGGTGTCGTGGTCCATGTGAGGTCCTCGGAGATGTGCCGGGGAACTTGAAGCTGCTGACCTCTACTGCAACTCCGCTATGGAGATGGGGTGTGCCCCCTCTCCGCTTCCTGTAGTCCACGATCAGCCCTTGGTCTTTTTGGGCGTTGAGGCGAGGCTGTTCTCCTGGCACCACTGTACCAGTGATCCAACCTCCTCCCTGTAGGCTGTCTCGCTTTGGGTGATCAGCCCCAACACTGTTGTGTCGTCAGCAAACTTGATGATGCTTTGGGAGCTGTGCAGGGGTGCAGTCGGGGTGTACAGGAGTAAAAAGGGGGCTCAACACGCATCCCTGAGGGGCCCCCTGTTGGGGGTCAGCGGCTCTGAGGTGGTACCCCCATCCTCACCACCTGGCGGGCCCGACAGGAAGTCCAGTATCCAGCTGCACATGGTAGAGTGCAGGCCAACCTCTGAGCTTGGTGTCGAGCTTGGCGGGAACAATAGTGTTAAACGCTGAGCTGTAGTCCACAACCAGCATTCGCACAAACAGTTCCTCCTCCAGGTGGGAAAGGGCGGGGGAAGTGCCATGGCAATTCGCGGGTGGACCTGTTTTGACGATATGAAAATTGCCATGCGTGGAGCGTGGCACGCAACATGCGACATATGAAGTCCTTGACCAACCTCTCAAGCATTTACTGACAATCGAGGTGAGGGCTACGGGTCTCCAGTCATTCAGGCAGGTTACCTTGGGGTGTTTGGGGACAGGCACAATGGTGGGCATCTTGAAGCTCTCAGGAACAACAGCCTGGGACAGGGAGGTTGAAGATGTCTGGGGCTCCTGCCAACTGGTCTGCACATGCCTGAGGCGCCCGGGGTGTGGTCGGGGCCTGCCGCCCGGATGTCCACCCGCTTGAAGGCCCCGCCGCCAGCCTCTGAGATGATCAGCAGGCTGGTTCCCCGGGGCCCCTGCCTTGCGGGCTGCCGTTTACGCGAACCGAGCAAAGAATGTATTTAGCTCGCCTGGGAGGGAGGTAGAGGGTTCTCTTCACCCCTGGTTCTCCCCCTGAAGTCCGTGATTGTCTGTAGCCCTTCCACACACCTCTCACGTCATGGCTCTTGAGCTTTTTCCCCCACCTTGTTCCTGAACTCCCGCTGGCAGAGCCGATGGTCTTACGGAGGTCGGCGGGCTCTTTTGTATTCCGCCATATTCCCGGGGTCAAAAGGGGTTACCCCGCGGGTGCAGCCCCCGGGCCCTTTATCCACGGTTTCTGGTTGGGATAAACCAACCGACTTGGTAGGAACAACGCATCTATGCATTTTTGATGAACCCGGGGACTGAGGACGCGATCACTGGCGTTGTTGTCCCGGGGACCCTGAACAATCCCAGTCCGCCCTTTAAAACAGTCCTGTAGCATAGACCCCATTGGTCCGACCAGCGTTTCACTTCCCTTTACAGCGATTGGTTGCTGCTTTCTGCCTGTAGGCGGGAGTAGTTGGATGGGCGGTGGTCCGATTTGCCCACGGTGGGCGGAGGAGGGCTTTGTATCCATCCCGGAAAGGGAGTGGGGGAAAGCCCCCCCGTGTTGCTTTTTTTGTGTTGGTAGAACTTGGAGAACTTTCTTCAGGTTCGCTTTGTTGAAGTCCCCCCACAATGAAAGCAGCCTCGGGTGTGCCGACCCTGCTCGCTGATCGCCCGTAGAGTTCCTTCAGCGCTATGTCCGTGTTAGCTTGAGGGGAATGTACACAGCAGTTACGGTGACTGCTGTAAACTCCCCAGTGGTCGACACATGAGCATTAGGTACCCAGGTCCGGGGAACAGAACGACTTGGGGTATGTACATGACTTTGGTTGCACCAAGATCTGTGCAAAAGGGGCAAACTTTTAAAAAAATCCGGGAGTAACCGAGCCCAGCGGGGGCCAACCCAAAATTTGGGAATGTCCCATTGTCATTAATGCTGATGAAAATGTCATGAGATTTAAACTTCAATCCGATGAAACCCAGCATACCCAGGCCATTTACATTTTAATGCATTTGCAAAATTTTACCCGGATTAAATAAGTCATTTCCCTGGAAAAACCCAAAGCAAAAGCAAGGAAGAACATTCCCTAACCATAAACCAAAAACAAAAATAATGCCATAGGCCACTAATCAAACGGTTTTTAATAAATACGGAAAAAAGGAGCCCCTTTCCCCATTCGGGGGGGGACCCCACCACTGGGGGAAAACAGCCACGGGATGAAGTGTTATCGGGGTGCGGAAAAGAGTTCGTTCCGGCGGAGGGGGGGCTTCTTCCCCGGATGTAGGGGGGCCCGTCCCAGAGACGGCCCAAAAACCCAGTTTTTGAAGGGATGCGTCCCCCGGTAACCATGGGGCGGAGGGCGGGGGTGTGGGTGAATTTCGGGAGGTAAGCCCGCGTCATTCGGAGAGTCGGGGCGGGGGTTAGCGGGTGCCACCGGAATTGAGAGAAGGGGAAAAATGGGGGGGGAAAAGGGGGCCGGGAAAACCGTGCCCCCTTCTGAGAAGAAGAGGGGGTTTCCCTAGGTGACAGCCCGGGAAAGCGTGCCCAAGTGATGGGGCCCGGGGGGGTTGACGCTGGCACCCCGGGGCCTGGCTCGGGGGGGGGAAAACCGGGGTGGGGGGTGTCGGGCAGGGGTTGGGGATTTTTCCTAAGGGAAATGTGGGGTCGAGGGTTGACTTCAGGGGGTACAAAATCCCTGAGAGGTGGCAACAAAAGTTGGGAGTGTTTCGGATGGGGGAAAACGGAAGTATTTGGGTTTCAGTGTTGGGGGGAAAACCCAGAAAAAATAAAACGAGAAAATTTTTCAGAAAGAGAGGGGCCCAAAGGGGGGTTGGGAAAAGGAGAGGAAGGGGGGCCCAACACCCTTGAGGAACCCCTGGAGGGAAGAAGGGGGGAATTGAGGAAAAGGAAAGGGGAAAGAGGGGGGACCCAGGAGGAGGGGGGACCCAAGGAAGGGAAAAGGGGGGGACCCAGGAGGAGGAGGCCCCCAAGGGAGGAAAGGAGGGAAGGGGGACCGAGGCCCCCTGGGGAAAAGGAGGGAAGGGGGGCCGGGGCCCCCCTAGGAAAAAGGAGGGAAGGAGGACCGGGGCCCCCCAAGGAAAAAGGAGGGAAGGAGGACCGGGGGCCCCCCAAGTGAGAGGAAGAGGAGGGACCCAGGAGGGAGCCTTGGGGACCCCAAGTGAGGGGAAGAGGAGGGACCCAGGGGAGCCGGGCCCCCAGTGAGAGGAAAGGGAAAGACCAGACCCCCGCCCCCCAAAGTGGGGGGGAGGAAAAAAAAAACCCCAGGCGGCCTGGACCCATTTAAAGAAAGGATCAGGATTTTGGGGTTACGGTAAATGCGGGGGTTTGAAGGAAAGGCGAGGAGGGGGGATCCGCAAAGGGGGGGATGTCTGGGTAAGGAAAAATGCTCAGAAGGTGAAGGATAAGGAAGAGGAGGAGGTGCTCTAGCAGAGTGAAGGAAAGGACAGAGAGGAGAGAGTTAGAGGTAAAGGAAAGGCAGAGGAGGGCCGCCGGGGTGGGGATGGCCCGGGGGGGACCCAAAAAAAGGGATGGGGGGGGAGGGGGGTAAGAAGGTGGGTAAGGGGGGGGGCGGAGGCATTTTTTTAAGAAAAAAGGGCGGGGGGGGGGGCCCGGGGGGGATTTTTAAAAGAGGGAAAAGGAAGGGGAGAGGGGGGAGGGGTGGGCCAGGGGGGGGAGGGGTTTTTGGAAGGGGGTTTTTTGGGGGGGGGGAAAAGAAAAGGGAGGGAGCTTTTTTTTAAAAAAAGGGGAAAAGGGGGGGAAAGGAAAGGGGGGGGGTCAGGGGGAGGAGAAAGTTTGGGGAGAAAGGGAGACGGAAAAGGGGGGGTCAAGGGGAAAAGGGGGGGTTTGTAAGGGGGTCCCAAAACTGGTGGGTGGGGCGGGGGGAAAGGGGAGGAAGAAGGGGGGAAAGGGGGGGATAAGGGGGAAAGGGGGAAGGGGAGGGGTTGAAAAACCCTTGGGGAGTGGGGGGCCCCCCAAAGGGGGCGGGGTGGAGGGACAGGGGGTCGGGGGTTTGGGTTTAAAGAAAGGGGGGAGAGAAAACAGGAAAAAGGGGTCAGTGGGAAAGGGGGAAGGGAAAGGGTAGGGGGGCCCTTTTTTGTTTTGGGGGTGGGGAGAAAAGTCCACCCCGGGGAGGGTCCCGGGGGAAAAGGGGGGGCAGAGAGGCCGGGGGGGCGGTTTGCTCAAAAAAGGGGGCCGTGAGGGGAACAAGGAGAGGAAAAGGGGGGGGGAAATGGGTTGGGGAAAAATGGGGGCCCCCGGAAAGGGTGGGTGTAGAAACGGGAGGAAGGAGGGGAATTTTTTTCGGAAGGAAGAGCCAAGGATTAGGAAGATAGGGCCGGTTGGGGGGCCCCTTTAAAAATTGGGGGGGTAAAGGGAAAGAATGGAAAAATCCATCTTTTGCTGGGGGTTTCCCCAAGGAAGCCCTTTCGGGTTCCCCAGCCCCGACTCCAAAAAAAAGGGGGCCCCATTTTTCCTATTTTCCCCACAAAACCCCAAAGTCTTTGTTTGTGATAAAGGAAACCCATGTTTTGTCCTAGCTCACCCAAACAAAGCCCCTTTTTTTGCCTAGGAAACGGAAGACCCTTTGTTTTTGGCCCTTTTTCCAGTCTGTAACCCAAAGCCCGTTTTTGCCTCCATTCCAAAGGAAACCCTTGCTTTGCCTACGACTCCAAAGCCCCCTTGTCTTTGTCCTCCCGGGGGTTTTCCGCCTGGGGGAAGATCCTATGTTTTTGTTAGTTCGACTAGGAAGACCCTATTCTTTTTGATCGACTCCAAGGGCTCCAGTTTTTGCCTCCAGGACCCAAGGGCTCCAGTTTTTGCCTCCGGACTCCACGGGCTCCAGTTTTTGCCCCAGGACTCCGGGCTCCAGTTTTTGCCTCCAGGACTCCAAGGGCTCCTTGTCGCCCCCAGTCTGCTCCAAGGGACTCCAGTCTTTGTTTTTCCCACCCGTTTTGGTCCTAGTCTGCCCCAAGGGGACCCAGGCCTCCAGTTTTGCCCCAAACGGGACTCCGGGGCCCCTTTTGGTTTGCCTCCCACCCGGAAGACCCATCCTTTGGGCCCAAAGTTTGGGGGACTCCAGCCGCGTTGACACCACCCCTTGCTCGTTGTTATTCAAATGACACTCAATTGAAACCAGGTGATGAGCGCTCGTCCAATCAGTGAAGATGCAGGTGTCAGTAATCAGGACACACCTCTCTACCAAAACAAATCCTAAAACAGTACAGACCAACAATCCAGCAGCTCTAAACAACAAATACAACAGCAACTCAGCAGATAAACTAATTTAAAGAAGATACTTAGCAGGATCCAAGTAGTCAGTAGTCTCGCCTCACAGGTAGAAAATTTACACTGATGTCATGGTGTCATGATGCCATGATGTAATGATGCCATGTGATGATGCCATGATGTAATGATGTAATGATGCCATGATGTAATGATGCCATGTAATGATGTCATGATGCCATGAAGTCATGATGTAATGATGCCATGATGCCATGATGTAATGGTGTCATGATGTCATGAAGCCATGATGTAATGATGCCATGTAATGATGCCATGATGTAATGATGCCATGATGCCATGGTGTCATGATGCCATGGTGTCATGATGCCATGGTGTCATGATGTAATGATGCCATGTAATGATGCCATGATGTAATGATGCCATGTCATGATGCCATGATGTAATGATGTCATGATGCCATGAAGTCATGATGTAATGATGCCATGATGTCATGATGCCATGATGTAATGATGCCATGTCATGATGCCATGATGTAATGATGCCATGTCATGATGCCATGATGTAATGATGCCATGATGCCATGGTGTCATGTTATGATGCCATGGTGTCATGATGCCATGTAATGATGCCATGATGTAATGATGCCATGGTGTCATGTCATGATGCCATGGTGTAATGATGCCATGATGTAATGATGTCATGATGCCATGATGTAATGATGCCATGATGTCATAATATCATGCCATGATGTAATGATGCCATGGTGTCATGATGCCATGTAATGATGCCATGATGCCATGGTGTCATGATGCCATGTAATGATGCCATGGTGTCATGTCATGATGCCATGATGTAATGATGTCATGATGCCATGATGTAATGATGTCATGATGTAATGATGTCATGATGTAATGATGTCATGATGTAATGATGTCATGATGTAATGATGCCATGATGTAATGATGCCATGATGTCATAATATCATGCCATGATGTAATGATGCCATGGTGTCATGATGCCATGTAATGATGCCATGATGTAATGATGCCATGGTGTCATGTCATGATGCCATGGTGTAATGATGCCATGATGTAATGATGCCATGATGTAATGGTGTCATGATGCCATGATGTAATGGTGTCATGATGCCATGGTGTAATGATGTCATGGTGTAATGATGCCATGGTGTCATAATGTAATGATGCCATGGTGTCATGATGCCATGATGTAATGGTGTCATGATGCCATGGTGTAATGATGTCATGGTGTAATGATGCCATGATGTAATGGTGTCATGATGCCATGTCATGATACCATGATGTCATGGTGTAATGATGCCATGATGTAATGATGCCATGGTGTCATGATGTAATGGTGTCATGATGTCATGGTGTAATGATGCCATGATGTAATGATGCCATGATGCCATGATGTAATGATGTCATGATGTAATCATGGAGGACGACATGGAGGACATGGCCTCACCTGGTCTTCAGGTCCGGCCTCTCGAGCTGCTGAGAGGAAACAGATGAAGAAGAAAGAGAAGATAAAGTCAGACTTTACTAATCCTGACTTCTAGCAGGAAGTCGTTTATATAACTTGGACTTGGATTTGGCTCTCTCCGAAGGCGGTCGCATTTTTCTCTCCCCCTCCTCCCCATGACCTTCCTCCCTGCTTGGCTTCTCTCGTCATGTCTTGTCTGTCTCTATACTTGAGAGACTCTCTCCGCATCGCTCTTCGAACTAAAAACCATGGGCGAATCAACTGGTCCTTAAACGCATTGACACCGTCTTCTCGACGAAGCTCGGGTTCGGGGAACCTGCCTGTCCTGCGGGGCGTGGGTTGCTGGTTACACGATGGACGCGTGGGGAAGTGGCGTGTCTTGTGCCTAGCAGCCCTTTCCGTGGAGGCGTGAAGACATCTACCTATTCGGAACTTTGATTACAGGATTTCTGCTGATTGGAGTTGGCGCTGCCCTGGCTTATCGGAAAATTAAGGAAACGGTGACAGCCGTTAAAAGCCCCCTAAGGCTGCCCGACGCAGATTGGCGTTGGGCAGAGTTGTTGGCACTCAGACTTTGGCATTAAACCGTCAGAATGACAACATCGTGGAGAAGCTGATGGCTCTGCAAATGAAATTGGATCGATTTGAAATCCTATTGGGAAATGGGAGGAAAATGGAGGAATAGTAGTTGCGCAAAATTGAAATGCAGCTACTGGAAGACCAAACAATCCCAATCTTATGCTTTGGCTCCCTCTACCGGGCTTTGGCCAAGGCCGTGACTGGACAACTCCCGAAGATCACTGAAGCGAGACTCTCTCATTCCTTCCCCTATCCACAGACACCTGTGGTTGTTTTCTCCCAGGACCCTTCAAGGCTATCTCCATGGCAACGACCATCTTGCGGTCTGGGAACTTTGTCTGTTGTGGACTGGGGAGGACGACACAGGCCACTCACACACGAACTTCAACACACTGATATGCAATCACCCCACCCCCCGTCCCCACGCCTGCTTTGCCCCCAGGGTGACAGGACGGGTCTGTGTCCGACGCGTGGCGAGGACCGGGCTGGCTGCTTGTCGGTGCTGGTTACCTTCTGCCCCAATGACGGGCTATCGCCCAGTCTTTTTACCTCCCTCCCCTTCCTACTGTTGCAAGTCATGTCTAAGATGTATGTGCTTATGTGCAATGGTGTTTTTCTTCCTCCTGCTCCTTTTCTGTACCCCTCTAGGGCATAGTCGGGGTTGCTTTTTCTTTCTCGCCTCTCTTCCTCATGTTATGCTGTAATCTTTCATCCACCTTTCCAAGATGGCGCCCATGGGCAGGCGCCGGTGTCTTGGTGCGCGAATCTTGCACCTTCCGCCAAAGAAAATTCCTCGTTTGTGAAAACATTCTTGGCAATAAACCTGTTTCTGATTCTGATTCTGATAACAATATATATAAATATATTTATATATATAAATATATATATATATTTAAAGGGCCAGTACCTCCTCAAGATGCAGAGACGTCTGGGAGGCCAGCTTCAGCTCCTCACTGAGAGAGAGACAGAGAGACAGAGAGAGAGACAGACAGAGGTAGAGAGACAGAGAGAGGTAGAGAGACAGAGAGAGGTAAAGAGACAGAGACAGAGAGAGAGAGAGGGGAGAGAGAGACACACATGTTTAACCCCCTTGGCATGAGGCTCTGATCCAGATGAAGGACTCTCAGTCTCTCCTCTCCCCCTCCTGACTGGCCGCTCTACGGTTTAACCCTTTCACACACAGACGGGTTTATTGATCCTCTTCAGACCTCAGAGGAGGATGTCACTGCAGGAGGAGAAGGAGCAGGAGGAGGAGCAGGAGGAGGAGCAGGAGGAGGAGCAGGAGGAGGAGGAGGAGGAGCAGCAGGGAGAGCCAGAGGACGTCTGAGAATTTATGAATCTGGATATTTTTGGATGCTGGAACCGAGCGTGGAGAATGAAATGAGGTCATGAGCGTCTGCTGCATGAGGCGTGTGACACGCAGAGGAAACACGCTAAAGACACGCAGAAGAAACACGCTAAAGACACGCAGAGGAAACACGCTAAAGACACGCAGAGGAAACACGCTAAAGACACGCAGAGGAAACACGCTAAAGACACGCAGAGGAAACACGCTAAAGACACGCAGAGGAAACACACTAAAGACACGCAGAGGAAACACGCTAAAGACACACAGAGAAGACACGCAGAGGAAACACGCTAAAGACACGCAGAGGAAACACACTAAAGACACGCAGAGGAAACACGCTAAAGACACGCAGAGGAAACACACTAAAGACACGCAGAGGAAACACGCTAAAGACACGCAGAGGAAACACGCTAAAGACACGCAGAGGAAACACGCTAAAGACACGCAGAGGAAACACACTAAAGACACGCAGAGGAAACACACTAAAGACACGCAGAGGAAACACGCTAAAGACACACAGAGGAAACACGCTAAAGACACGCAGAGGAAACACGCTAAAGACACACAGAGAAGACACGCAGAGGAAACACGCTAAAGACACACAGAGAAGACACGCAGAGGAAACACGCTAAAGACACGCAGAGGAAACATGCTAAACACACGCAGAGGAAACACGCTAAAGACACGCAGAGGAAACACGCTAAAGATCATTTAGTAAAGACTACTGGAGTTGTGCTATGAATTTAATTTATGCACCAAAACACACAGAAGAAAAGTAATAATTGTAGTTGTTTGTGATTGGTCCCCAGAGGAAAATAAATACATGTATTTATATATATATATATAAATAACTGTATTTATTTATTTATAAATAAATAAATGTATTTATATATATAAATACATGTATTTATTTTTAAATATATATATAAATACATTTATTAAATATATATATATAAAAACATTTATTTATATATATAAATAAATACATTTATCTATATAAATACATGTATTTATATAAATATATATATATATAAATACATTTATTTATATATATAAATAAATACATTTATCTATATAAATATATATGAATAAATGTATTTATATAAATATATATATAAATACATTTATATATATATATATTTATATACACACACTCACACACACACATGCGCGCGCACGCACACACACACACACACTCTGATGTCATAGGGAGGCCCGCCGCCATGTTGGAGCCAGGCAGTTCTCGGAGGAGAGACGGAGCGGTGACATAACCACGGCAGACAGAGGGAGGATGGAGGGAGGATGGAGGACAGATTGCTCCCCATGCAGACTTCTGAAGCAGCTGCTCCTTCAGGACACTACGCATGTCGACCATTAGCCAATCAAATCCATCCGGAGGCAGGATGATGTAAACACACACACACACACACTCTCACACACACTCACAGAGTATTTTTACCTGGACCCGTCAGGGTTCTGCCGGCAATTAAGATGTTAATTAATATGTTGTCATGCCAACACAGCCATGACATCACCAGTACTCACATCTCCTTGCAGAGGTCTTCTGAGCGTCTCCTCTCCTCCAGCAGACGGAGCTGCTCCTGGTGGAGAGAGCTCTGCTGCCTTAAAGCCTCCAGCTGGAAGAGGAGCACACACACACACACACACACACACACACAGAGACACACACACAGAGACACACACACACACACACACACACACACACACACACACACACACACACACACACACACACACACACACACACAGACACAGAGACACACACACAGAGACACACACACACACACAGAGACACACAGAGACACACACACACACAGACACAGAGACACACACACACACAGACACACACACACACACACAGAGACACACACACACACAGACACACAGACACACACACACACAGACACACAGACACACACACACACACACACACACAGACACACACACAGAGACACACACACACACACACACACACACACACACACACACAGAGACACACACACACACACAGAGACACAGACACACACACACAGAGACACACACACAGAGACACACACACACAGACACACACACACACACACAGACACACACACACACAGAGACACACACACACACACAGAGACACACACACACACACACAGACACACACACAGAGACACACACAGACACACACAGAGACACATACACACACAGACACACACACACACACAGAGACACATACACACACAGAGACACATACACACACACACACAGAGACACACACAGACACACACACACACACAGAGACACACACAGACACACACACACACACAGAGACACATACACACACAGACACACGTCATGATTTCTCTGAGGAGTCGTGAAGGTTTCAAAGAGACAAACACATTTGTGACTTTTTGTTGCTTGAATAAACAGAATAAAGAGCCTCCTCCTCTCAGCAGGAAGACAACTGAGGGTCAGAGGGCAGCAGCTCCGTCTTTCAATCAGGGGGTTGGAGGTTCAATCCCCGCCCTAGTCGATGTGTCCTTGAGCAAGACACTTAACCCTGAATTGCTATTTGAATAGAATTGAATAGAGGTGGAGAGGTAGAGAGGGCAATACGTGGCTGGCATGAAGACCCATTAGCCAATCAGAACGCTTGTACTGTTGTTGCTCTATAATAATTCATCTTTATTCATAAAGAACATGTAAGATAGTGGTCTGATGCTGCCAGAGGAGACGCAGGTCAAGGACAGCGTCATCAGTGTATTGCTGCTTATGCTTCAACTCTGTCAGAATGTTTTTGGCATTGGGTGCCCTTTTTGGGGTTTGAGCACCTGCCCAACACGTGTTCCATCCTGTGCTTCACGGAGGCTGTGTGGCTCGGTACCAGACTCTGCGCTGCAGTTGGCTGGCTGCCAACTTTTCAGAGCGGACCGACACACGGAACTCTCCGGAAAGACGAAAGGTGGAGGAATCTGCTTCTATATTAACTGTGGCTGGTGCAACGACGTGACAGCGATCCAACAACACTGTTCTCCTGATCTGGAATATTTGATCATCAATTGCAAACCCTTCTCCTCCCCCCGCGAGTTCGCCTCATTCATTCTGGTTGGTGTTTACATTCCACCGCAAGCGAACGTGCAAGAGGCACAACGCACGCCGACCGGATACTATGTGGAAAACGGACCAACCCGGACTCCCTAGCTATTGTCCTCGGCGACTTTAACAAGGGAAATCTCTCCCGCGAACTCCCCAAATACAAACAGTTTATGAAATGCCCGAGCAGAGAGGAGAACATTCTGGATCACTGCTCCACCACAGGAAGCAGAGCCTACCACGCCGTCCCCCGCGCTGCACTCGGACGGACCCACGTCATGGTCCATCTGATTCCTGCATACAGGCAGAAACTTAAACTCTGCAAAGCTGTTGTCAGGACTTCAAAGCAGTGGACCAGTGAGGCTGTGGAGGATCTCCAGGCTGCTTGGCTGCAGACTGGGAGGTTTCAGGAGCTTCAGACAGCTTGGACCACGGAGGCTGTGACTTCTTACATCAGCTTCTGTGAGGACAGCTGTGTTCCATCACCACCAGGGTGAGTTACAACAATGACAAACCCTGGTTCACAGTGGAACTCAAGAAGCTGAGACTGGAGAAGGAAGAGGCGTTCAGGAGTGGGAATAGAGACGGATATGTAGAGGCAAAACACCGGTTTAGGAAGGAGGTGAGAGATGCTAAGCATGTTTAAAACTTGAACACCAGTTCTCAGCCAACGACTCTGCCTCTGTCTGAAAGGGCTGAGGCTGATCACCAACTGTAAGCCTGGAGCCCCCCACTCCACTCACGACTCACGCCTGGCCAGCAGCTTGAACGACTTCTACTGTCGCTTTGATGGACAATGGAGCAGTCCTGACACCCTCCCCCGTGACACCTCCCCCCAGCCCATCAACTGCACTGGCACAGCAGAGGCCGGCGCCTCACAACTGCCCACCTCAGAGCCCCCCCCCCTCCACAGTGACGACTCTCCATCTTTGAGAGACGTCAACAGACTTTTTCAGAGACAGAACCCCATAAAGCAGCCGGGCCAGACTCTGTCTCTCCATCCATCCTGAAGCACTGTGCTGATCATCTCCGGTGTTCACAGACATGTTTATCACCTCACTGGAGACGTGCCACGTACCAGCCTGCCTCAAGACCTCCACCATCATCCCCGTCCCCAAAAAAACTAAAGTCACTGGACTCTGACTCCAGACCCGTCCTGACCTCTGTGGTGATGAAGGCATTTGAGCGTCTGGTGCTGGTTCACCTCAAAGCCATCACTGACCCTCTCCTGGACCCCCTGCAGTTTGCCTCCAGAGCCAACAGGTCTGTAGACGATGCGGTCAACATGGCCCTTCATCCTCCAGCACCTGGACTCCTCCTGTTTGTTGACTTCAGCTCTGCCTTCAACACCATCATCCCGGCTCTGATGCAGGACAAGCTCTCCCACCTGCAGATGGATCACCGACTTCCTGTCTGACAGGAGGCAGCGTCTCTGACTCCAGGACTAGAAGCCCGGTTCCCCTCAGGCCCCGGTTCTTTCCCCTCGACTGTCCTCCTGTAGACCAACAGCTGCACCTCCAGTCACCAGTCCGTCAAGATCCTGAAGTTCACGGACGACACCACCCTCATTGGGCTCATCTCTGGGGGGACGAGTCCGCCTACAGGTGGGAGACGGATCATCTGGTGACCTGCTGTGGGCAGAACAACCTGGAGCTCAAGGCTCTGAAGACAGTGGAGATGGTCGTAGACTTCAGAAGGAACCCCCCCCCCCCCATCACCCGGAGGGACTCCCCAGTCGACACTGCAGAGTCCTTCCGCTTCCTGGGCACCATCACCTCCATCACCTCCATCACCTCCCAGGACCTCAAGTGGCAGCTGAACATCAGCTCCCTCACCAACAGAGCTCAACAGAGGATGTTCTTTCTGCGGCAGCTGAAGAAGTTCAACCAAAGACAATGATGGTGCACTTCTCCACCTGCATCATGGAGTCCATCCTCTCCTCCTGCATCCCCACCTGGTACGCTGCTGCTGCCACTGCCAGTGACAAAGGCCGACTGCAGCGTGTCATCCGCTCTGCCAGAAGGTGATTGGCTGCAATCTGCATCTCTACAGGACTTGTTGGCCTCTAGGACCCTGAGGCGGGCGGGTCACAGTGTGGCCGACCCCTCCCACCCGGGTCACATTGTGGCCGACCCCTCCCACCGGGTCACATTGTGGCCGACCCTCCCACCGGGTCACAATGTGGCCGACCCTCCCACCGGGTCACAGTGTGGCCGACCCCTCCCACCGGGTCACATTGTGGCCGACCCTCCCACCGGGTCACAGTGTGGCCGACCCTCCCACCCGGGTCACATTGTGGCCGACCTCTCCCACCCGGGTCACAGAGTGGCCGACCCCTCCCACCCGGGTCACATTGTGGCCGACCCCTCCCACCCGGGTCACAGAGTGGCCGACCCCTCCCACCCGGGTCACATTGTGGCCGACCCCTCCCACCCGGGTCACAGAGTGGCCGACCCCTCCCACTCGGGTCACATTGTGGCCGACCCCTCCCACCCGGGTCACATTGTGGCCGACCCCTCCCACTCGGGTCACATTGTGGCCGACCCCTCCCACCCGGGTCACATTGTGGCCGACCCCTCCCACCCGGGTCACATTGTGGCCGACCCCTCCCACCGGGTCACAGTGTGGCCGACCCTCCCACCGGGTCACATTGTGGCCGACCCTCCCACCGGGTCACAGTGTGGCCGACCCTCCCACCGGGTCACATTGTGGCCGACCCCTCCCACCGGGTCACAGAGTGGCCGACCCTCCCACCCCGGTCACATTGTGGCCGACCCCTCCCACTCGGGTCACATTGTGGCCGACCTCCCACCGGGTCACAGAGTGGCCGACCCCTCCCACCGGGTCACATTGTGGCCGACCCTCCCACTCGGGTCACAGAGTGGCCGACCTCCCACCGGGTCACATTGTGGCCGACCCTCCCACCGGGTCACATTGTGGCCGACCCTCCCACCGGGTCACATTGTGGCCGACCCTCCCACCGGGTCACATTGTGGCCGACCCCTCCCACTCGGGTCACATTGTGGCCGACCCCTCCCACCCGGGTCACATTGTGGCCGACCCCTCCCACCCGGGTCACAGTGTGGCCGACCCCTCCCACCCGGGTCACAGTGTGGCCGACCCCTCCCACCCGGGTCACATTGTGGCCGACCCCTCCCACCCGGGTCACATTGTGGCTGACCCCTCCCACCCGGGTCACATCCTCTTTGAGGTCCTTCCCTCCGGCAGGAGGCTGCGGTCCATCAGGACCAAAACCTCACGCCACAAAACCAGCTTCTTCCCGGCTGCCGTTGGCCTTCATGAACAAGGCCCGGACCCCCACCTGACGGGGTCACTTACCCCTCCCCCACACCTCAAGCCTGTGTTATGCACACACTACTTTGCACACTGAACATTGCACATGCACTCCTGCCCTGCTTTTTGTATTGTAGTACTTATTGTGTTTGTATAGTACTTATTGTGTTCTGATGTTTTATGTCATTTTATGTTCACTGTATGCACCCATACACCAGAACAAATTCCAGGTAGGTGTAAACCTACTTGGCAATAAATACAATTCTGATAATTGATACATTATAATCATTTGAAATTATTATAATGTATCATTTATGTGAAGAATGAAGCATACCTGTACCTCTGAGGTGGAGTACAGTAGAAGTACATCATGTACCTCTGAGGTGGAGTACAGTAGAAGTACATCATGTACCTCTGAGGTAGAGTACAGTAGAAGTACATCATGTACCTCTGAGGTGGAGTACAGTAGAAGTACATCATGTACCTCTGAGGTGGAGTACAGTAGAAGTACACCATGTATCTCTGAGGTGAGTACAGTAGAAGTACATCATGTACCTCTGAGGTAGAGTACAGTAGAAGTACACCATGTACCTCTGAGGTAGAGTACAGTAGAAGTACATCATGTACCTCTGAGGTGGAGTACAGTAGAAGTACACCATGTACCTCTGAGGTGGAGTACAGTAGAAGTACACCGTGTACCACTGAGGTGGAGTACAGTAGAAGTACACCGTGTACCTCTGAGGTGAGTACAGTAGAAGTACACCATGTACCTCTGAGGTGGAGTACAGTAGAAGTACATCATGTACCTCTGAGGTGGAGTACAGTAGAAGTACACCATGTATCTCTGAGGTGAGTACAGTAGAAGTACACCATGTACCTCTGAGGTGGAGTACAGTAGAAGTACACCGTGTACCTCTGAGGTGGAGTACAGTAGAAGTACACCGTGTACCTCTGAGGTGGAGTACAGTAGAAGTACACCGTGTACCTCTGAGGTGGAGTACAGTAGAAGTACATCATGTACCTCTGAGGTGAGTACAGTAGAAGTACACCGTGTACCTCTGAGGTGGAGTACAGTAGAAGTACACCATGTACCTCTGAGGTGGAGTACAGTAGAAGTACACCGTGTACCTCTGAGGTGGAGTACAGTAGAAGTACACCATGTACCTCTGAGGTGGAGTACAGTAGAAGTACACCGTGTACCTCTGAGGTGAGTACAGTAGAAGTACATCATGTACCTCTGAGGTGGAGTACAGTAGAAGTACACCGTGTACCTCTGAGGTGAGTACAGTAGAAGTACATCGTGTACCTCTGAGGTGGAGTACAGTAGAAGTACACCATGTACCTCTGAGGTGGAGTACAGTAGAAGTACACCATGTACCTCTGAGGTGGAGTACAGTAGAAGTACACCGTGTACCTCTGAGGTGAGTACAGTAGAAGTACATCATGTACCTCTGAGGTGGAGTACAGTAGAAGTACACCGTGTACCTCTGAGGTACATGAGGTACATGTAGTGTAAAAGCTCCTCAGGTGAACTCACCTGGCGACGCTCCTCCTGCAGCTCCCGGACCTCGTTCCTCGCCCGCTCCAGCTCTGACAGGAAACAGGAAGTGGTCATGGTTGAGTCTCCTTCACGCTCTCTTTCTAAAGGCAGCGTTGCCGTGGCGACGCGGTCGCTCACCTCGCTCCGCCTCCTCCGCCCGCCCGCTCCGCCCCTCGGCTGCCTGGAGCCGCCGCCTCTGAAACGGAGAGAAACATTCCTGATCCTCACGATGACATCACGATGATGTCACCCGTTATGATGTCACCCGTTATGATGTCATCTGTTATGATGTCATCCATTATGATGTCACCCGTTATGATGTCATCCGTTATGATGTCATCACGATGATGTCACCCGTTATGATGTCATCCGTTATGATGTTATGAGTCCTCTCACCAGGCCGGAGAGCTGCTCCTCCAGAGAGTTCTTATCCTGCTGCGCCGACTGGACGTCTTTCTGTCTGCTCTCCACGTCGACGCTCAGCTCGCCGATCTGACACAGGGGCGCACGCACGCACACGCACGCACACGCACACGCACACGCACACACAGTCTGTTTACATTGGCGGCTAAAAGGAAGCAAACAGAAACTACCGACTCCTCCGGCTGTACATCGGGCCATAAATGATGCATGATGGGACATGATCATGATTATTATTGAGCCGGGCGGCCTCAGCTCCTCTCCTGAGACATGACGATGACGATCTCACCTTCCTCTCCTGAGACTGGGCGCGGGCCTCCAGGCTGCTGATGTGCTGCTGGGAGCGGGACGCCGCGTCCTCCTCCTGCCGCGACGCAAGCAGCCGGAGGTCGGCCGCCTCGCGCTCCAGCTCCATGATGCGGGAGCGCTCCGACACCGTGGCCACCTGGGGGGGGGGGGGATCTGGTTATAGAGTACTCAAGTCACATGTTGAGTCACTGTGAAGATTTTGGGCTGTGACTTTTATTTTATCTTTTTACTTATTTGTTGATTAATCGTTTGTCTTAAAAGAAATTCCAAGGAGACATTTTCACGTCGTTTGTTTTGCAAAAAACAACAATCCAAAGACCTAAACAAATATTTCATTTAACGACTGTATGATAATTATTCAGAGCGGGTCAATTAGTAGAAATAGAGTCTGAAATAAACGTGACATCACTATTAACAGTGATGAATACTGTTAAATAAAACCAACAAGTAATACATCATGTGTGTGTGTGTGTGTGTAGCCACTGTTGTTCCCTCATCACCAAACACACACACACACAGTAGTTTAGTGTGTTCACTTGAGCACCGTGAACAGTGAACACCTTTCAGTTTTAACCCTTTAGTTTTAACCCTTTAAACTTCATCTACTTGTTCACTTCCTGTTTACCTTCATGCACATTTAGCTCAGATTATTAATTCTGGTTTCTACCTGACGACGGTCCTCAAACCCTAAATTATGGATGAATGAGAAGAGAGATCAAGATTGTTTCTGTCCATCCGCTAACCTGGAACAGGACTTTGTTCTGGTCTTGGCCCTGGTCTTGGCCCTGGTCTTGGCCCTGGTCTTGGACCCAGTCTTGGCCCCGGTCTTGGCCCTGGTCTTGGACCCGGTCTTGGCCCTGGTCTTGGCCCTGGTCTTGGACCCGGTCTTGGCCCTGGTCTTGGACCCGGTCTTGGCCCTGGTCTTGGACCCGGTCTTGGCCCTGGTCTTGGCCCTGGTCTTGGACCCGGTCTTGGCCCTGGTCTTGGCCCTGGTCCTTGTCTTGGCCCTGGTCTTGGCCCTGGTCTTGGACCCGTCCCCCAGCCCTGATCAAAGCAACACATTGATGGTTGGAGTCGTTCGTGGGAAGAAGAAAGGAGAAAGTGATTGTGGTCCAGAATCTATCTGTAAATGAGAAACAGACGTCCATGCACACGTCGGGGTCTCAGGTGGGTAGAAGTGGTTTTTGGGGGGGCCCTAGTTGGGTAGAGGTGGTTTGGGAGGGGCCCCTAGGTGGGTAGAGGTGGTTTTGGGGGGCCCCTAGGTGGGTAGAGGTGGTTTTGGGGGGCCCCATGGTGGGTAGAGGTGGTTTTGGGGGGCCCCATGGTGGGTAGAGGTGGTTTTGGGAGGCCCCTAGGTGGGTAGAGGTGGTTTTGGGGGGCCCCATGGTGGGTAGAGGTGGTTTTGGGAGGCCCCTAGGTGGGTAGAGGTGGTTTTGGGGGGCCCCATGGTGGGTAGAGGTGGTTTTGGGGGGCCCTAGGTGGGTAGAGGTGGTTTTGGGGGGCCCCATGGTGGGTAGAGGTGGTTTTGGGGGGCCCCATGGTGGGTAGAGGTGGTTTTGGGGGTCTCAGGGGGTAGAGGTGGTTTGGGGGCCCCATGGTGGGTAGAGGTGGTTTTGGGGGGGCCCTAGGTGGGTAGAGGTGGTTTGGGGGGTCTCAGGGGGGTAGAGGTGGTTTTGGGGGGCCCCATGGTGGGTAGAGGTGGTTTTGGGGGGGCCCCATGGTGGGTAGAGGTGGTTTTGGGGGGTCTCAGGGGGGTAGAGGTGGTTTTTGGGGGCCCCAGTGGGATGTTTGTATGCGACTCCTCGGTCACTGAGACGCCCCCGGCCCTCTTTACCCGGGTGTCCTCTAAATCCCTCTGCAGCTTCTCAGCTTTGGTCTTCTCAAAGAGAAGGCTCTGCTCGAGCTCCTTTATGTGGGCCAGCTCCAGTCGGGTCTGCGTCTGTTAGTAAGAGAAGAAGAGCAGGAGGAGGAGGAGAACACGGACATGCCAGCTGAGCAGAGAAGGAGACGAGGAGGGGACAACACTCACTATCTCAAATCATCTCCTTTAAGCGGCTCGCGTCTCAGAACTTGAAGGACGATGACGACAAAAGAGGACTGAAGGGGGCGGGGCATAGAGGAAACGCTCAAGAACAGACGAGTGGATGACAAGATGACGAGAGGATGAAAGCATGAATGAATGAAAGGAGAGCGGCGCGAAGAGAGCAGAGTCCCAACGAGAAAGAAGATGAAAGATTCCACGAGAAGAATGAGGGATGATCGCTTCTTCAAGAAGGGAAATGCAAAAGCAGCAGTTTAGTGCTAATGAATAAATAAAATAAAAAGGTTAGAACCCAGAGGGCGTAGAGCTGGTTCCAACTGGTGAGTTCAAGGGACAGGAGACGTGTGGGTGCTTCATCAACATCTACCTCCAGCTCTCCCCGGGCGATGCAGGCCTCCTCCACACTGAACTGCAGGTCCTCTACTTTCCTGTCAGGAAGAAGCACCATCAGGCTCAGAAGGG
This sequence comes from Pseudoliparis swirei, assembly GCF_029220125.1. NCBI lineage: Eukaryota > Metazoa > Chordata > Actinopteri > Perciformes > Liparidae > Pseudoliparis > Pseudoliparis swirei. The sequence continues at coordinate 23,265,150 of NC_079402.1, forward strand.
GGCGTGGCTGCTCCGCGTGGGCGTCGCCGAGGCCGCTCACCGCTTCTCCTCCTCCAGCTGGTTGAGCAGCTCCACCTTGTCCCGGTCGGCCGCCTCCACCAGAGAGCGCAGCTGGTCCAGCTTGGCCTCCATCTCCACGGCGACCTGAGAACACGGGGGGGGGGGGGGGGGGGGGGCGATGACATCATGTGTGTGTGTGTGTGTCTCTCTGTGAGTGTGTGTCTCTGTATGTGTCTCTCTGTGTGTGTGTGTCTCTGTGTGTGTGTCTCTCTGTGAGTGTGTGTCTCTGTATGTGTCTCTCTGTGTGTGTGTGTGTGTGTGTCTCTGTGTGTGTGTCTGTGTGTGTCTCTGTGTGTGTGTGTGTCTCTGTGTGTGTGTCTCTGTGTGTGTGTGTGTGTCTCTGTGTGTGTCTGTGTGTGTGTCTCTGTGTGTGTGTCTCTGTGTGTGTGTCTCTGTGTGTGTGTCTCTGTGTGTGTGTCTCTGTGTGTGTGTCTCTGTGTGTGTGTCTCTGTGTGTGTGTCTCTGTGTGTGTGTCTCTGTGTGTGTGTGTCTCTGTGTGTGTGTGTCTCTGTGTGTGTGTGTCTCTGTGTGTGTGTCTCTGTGTGTGTGTGTCTCTGTGTGTGTGTCTCTGTGTGTGTGTGTCTCTGTGTGTGTCTCTCTGTGTGTGTGTCTCTGTGTGTGTGTGTGTGTCTCTGTGTGTGTGTGTCTCTGTGTGTGTGTGTGTGTCTCTGTGTGTGTGTGTCTCTGTGTGTCTCTGTGTGTGTCTCTGTGTGTGTGTCTCTGTGTGTGTGTGTGTCTCTGTGTGTGTGTGTGTGTCTCTGTGTGTGTGTCTCTGTGTGTGTGTGTCTCTCTCTGTGTGTGTGTGTCTCTCTCTGTGTGTGTCTCTGTGTGTGTCTCTGTGTGTGTGTGTGTCTCTCTGTGTGTGTGTGTGTCTCTGTGTGTGTGTGTGTCTCTCTGTGTGTGTGTGTGTCTCTGTGTGTGTGTGTGTCTGTGTCCGACCTGCTCCCGCCCTCTCCTCAGCAGCAGCAGCTCCTGCTGCACCTCCCCAGCGTGGCTGGTTGCCTTGGCGACCTCTCCTCTCTCCAGGTCCTGCTCCGCCAGCAGCTGCTCGATGTGCTGCTGCTTCTCCTTCAGCGCCTCCTGCAGCGCCGTGGTGCCGGAGATCTTACGGGCGTAGCGCGCCGACGTCTCCGTCAGCTGGCGGAGGAAATCACTTTAGCGTGGAGACGGTTTCAGGGGGTGTGGATCGTGTTTTGCGTGGTCGGAGCTCCCACCAGTCCGGCCCGGCTGGGCTTGCCGCTGACGGAGGAGGTGGCGGAGCTGAGCGAGCTGACGGAGGAGGCGCTGGGGCTCCTCTTGAGGTCCGACATCCTCCGCGAGCCCCTCCCCTTGGAGGGCGTGGTGCACGGGAAGCCGATGCGTGTCACCTTGTGGGCCGGGGCGAACAGGCCGTACCGGGACGAGCACTGGAAGTACCTGAGGGGAGGTGCCAGGAGGACGTTAACAACCAATCAGGTGCAGCGTGGGCGGCGGCCTCACCGGGTGCCGGCCACGGCTCCGTCGTTCTTGCCGAGCGGCTCGTCCAGCTCCACGCCGCACCAGCCGCCCTTGGCGAAGTCCGTCTCTCCCAGGAAGCGGACCGCTCCGGCCTTGTTCCCTCCGACCTGCGGCGACACGTCAGAATGTTTCTTTATTCACGGCTTTGTTTACGCTGTCGAACAGGACCCTGAATGCAACACAGAAGCAGGCTGAGCGTCCCAAGTCTATTAACTACACCTCCCGTTACCCCTCACTCGCTTCCTTTCCTTGCATCCTAGTCCCTCCCACCATCAACTAAATAAACTGGATCAAGAAATCAAACTACAAAGAAAATATTAGTGTCCCTATGACATCATGATTACACGCCCCGGTACATCGTGACCGTATGACATCATGATTACACGCCCCGGTACGTCGTGACCGTATGACATCATGATTACACGCCCCGGTACATCGTGACCGTATGACATCATGATTACACGCCCCGGTACGTCGTGACCCTATGACATCATGATTACACGCCCCGGTACGTCGTGACCGTATGACATGATGATTACACGCCCCGGTACGTCGTGTGCCTATGACATCATGATTACACGCCCCGGTACATCGTGACCGTATGACATCATGATTACACGCCCCGGTACGTCGTGTCCCTATGACATCATGATTACACGCCCCGGTACGTCGTGTCCCTATGACATCATGATTACACGCCCGCACGTCGTGACGCTATGACATCATGATTACACGCCCCGGTACGTCGTGTCCCTATGACATCATGATTACACGCCCCGGTACGTCGTGTCCCTATGACATCATGATTACACGCCCCGGTACGTCGTGTCCCTATGACATCATGATTACACGCCCCGGTACGTCGTGTCCCTATGACATCATGATTACACGCCCCGGTACGTCGTGTCCCTATGACGTCATGATTACACGCCCCGGTACGTCGTGTCCCTATGACATCATGATTACACGCCCCGGGGACATCGTGACCCTATGACATCATGATTACACGCCCCGGTACGTCGTGTCCCTATGACATCATGATTACACGCCCCGGTACGTCGTGACCCTATGACATCATGATTACACGCCCCGGTACGTCGTGTCCCTATGACATCATGATTACACGCCCCGGTACGTCGTGACCCTATGACATCATGATTACACGCCCCGGTACGTCGTGTCCCTATGACATCATGATTACACGCCCCGGTACGTCGTGACCCTATGACATCATGATTACACGCCCCGGTACGTCGTGTCCCTATGACATCATGATTACACGCCCCGGGGACATCGTGACCCTATGACATCATGATTACACGCCCCGGTACGTCGTGTCCCTATGACATCATGATTACACGCCCCGGTACGTTGTGTCCTCTCTTACCAGCACGCGGTCGCCCAGCCTCAGCTCCCTCCTCTTCTTCATGGACTCCGTGTCCGAGACGTTGGACACCGACTCGCTGGACGTGAGCACGCGGCTGCAGGCGGCGCTCGTCTTCACGCTCAGGGCGGCGGCGGCAGGTTCGCTCGGCGCAGAGGCTGCCGGCGCCGGCCCGGGCGCCCCTCCCCCATCGGCCTCCGTCTCCGGCAGCGCGCTCTTGGACAGCTTGGAGGGCCTCGTGAAGATCCCCTTCCCGTCCTCGCACTGGAAGTAGCGGACCCCCGCCACGGAGCCGTCGTTCTTCCCGATGGGCTCGTCCAGCACGACGCCCGCCCACTGGCCCGGGGCGAACTGAGCCGGCCCCACGAAGTGCACCTGGCCGGGCTTGTTGCCGTTCACCCAGACCCGCTCGCCCACCTGGAAGTCCACGCTGGCATCCGGGGTCGGGGAGGGGGGGGAGGGGGACTTCTCTGGAGGAACCGGCTTTGGAGCGCCTGCATTCACAAACAACACCTTTTATTAAATATGTATTTATAAAAGTGATTTACAAATGAGGTATTTATATAATTATTTCATCTAAAACCAGTGATGATTGTCATTTTGGTTGTTAGTTGCTACATATAATAATGTATTTTAGGGGATTACTGTACAAATATCCCAGGTTTATGTTCAACATATTTTAATTATCCGTCTACAGAATGCAAAATATATAAAAGATACATTAAAAAAACTACTTTTTACATTTTTACAAACTTTCCTACATCATATATATATGAGAGATTATGACTATATATATATTTTATATTATATTTGTTATTATATATTTATATATATTTTATACAATATTATAATATACAATACAAATGTAATATACTATATATATTTTATATATATAACATGCAATATATAAATATTGTATAATAAACAATATACACAAATATATATTATATATATTATATATAAATATTGTAAAATAAACAATATATACAAATATATATATATAAAATATACAATATATATAAATAAACATTTAAATAGTATATGATATATAATATATATAAATATATATTATATCATTATAAATATATATTGTATAACATATATATTGTATATTATAACATATATATTGTATATTATAATATTGTATATTGTATAAATTATTAAAATATATATATATATATATCCATCCCAGGTTTAATTATCGGTCTCCAGAACGTCAGCAAAAAATATAAAAGATATAAATTCTGTTTACGATCTTATGCTGAAATATGAAAGTATTTATTTACATTTGAGGAACTAGAAACTATGAAGTGTTTTACTTCTTTGGGTTATTATTTCGTCACTTGTTTCACTTTGAGGAATAAAAATAAAATAACCACAAGAAAAATTTAATAAATAAACAGTTTAAATAAAAAATGTTAAAGATTGAAGAACAAGTAAACAAATAAACAAATTTGGAGGGAGTTCTTACCGGAGGACGGGGACGTCCTTGAAGGCACCGCGTGTGGACGGACGACTTTGCTCGGGGCTTTGAGCCCGCTGACCTTCCCCGGTGTACTCATGACCTCTGGGGGGGGGGGGGGGTATCTGGCCTGATCAAGGAGGGGCACTCGGACCTCCCCACCACCCCATGAAGCCCCCTGGAACAAAAAGAGATCCATGGAGGACATTTATGATAAACTGGAGGATGAAGTGTTTATGTGATGATGCATGTTTATGATAAACTAAAGGATGAAGTGTTTATGTGATGCATGTTTATGATAAACTGGAGGATGAAGTGTTTATGTGATGATGCATGTTTATGATAAACTAAAGGATGAAGTGTTTATGTGATGATGCATGTTTATGATAAACTAAAGGATGAAGTGTTTATGTGATGATGCATGTTTATGATAAACTAAAGGATGAAGTGTTTATGTGATGATGCATGTTTATGATAAACTAAAGGATGAAGTGTTTATGTGATGATGCATGTTTATGATAAACTAAAGGATGAAGTGTTTATGTGATGATGCATGTTTATGATAAACTAAAGGATGAAGTGTTTATGTGATGATGCATGTTTATGATAAACTAAAGGATGAAGTGTTTATGTGATGATGCCTATTTATGATAAACTGGAGGATGAAGTGTTTATGTGATGATGCATGTTTATGATAAACTGGAGGATGAAGTGTTTATGTGATGATGCATGTTTATGATAAATTAAGGATGAAGTGTTTATGTGATGATGCATGTTTATGATAAACTAAAGGATGAAGTGTTTATGTGATGATGCATGTTTATGATAAACTAAAGGATGAAGTGTTTATGTGATGATGCATGTTTATGATAAACTGGAGGATGAAGTGTTTATGTGATGATGCATGTTTATGATAAACTAAAGGATGAAGTGTTCATGTGATGAATGTTTATGATAAACTGGAGGATGAAGTGTTTATGTGATGATGCATGTTTATGATAAACTAAAGGATGAAGTGTTTACGTGATGATGCATGTTTATGATAAACTAAAGGATTAAGTGTTTATGTGATGATGCATGTTTATGATAAACTGGAGGATGAAGTGTTTATGTGATGATGCATGTTTATGATAAATTAAGGATGAAGTGTTTATGTGATGATGCATGTTTATGATAAACTAAAGGATGAAGTGTTTATGTGATGCATGTTTATGATAAACTAAAGGATTCAGTGTTTATGTGATGATGCATGTTTATGATAAACTGGAGGATGAAGTGTTTATGTGATGCATGTTTATGATAAACTAAAGGATGAAGTGTTTATGTGATGATGCATGTTTATGATAAACTGGAGGATGAAGTGTTTATGTGATGATGAATGGTTATGATAAACTAAAGGATGAAGTGTTTATGTGATGTATGTTTATGATAAACTGGAGGATGAAGTGTTTATGTGATGAATGTTGATGATAAACTGAAGGATGAAGTGTTTATGAGATGATGAATGTTTATGATAAACTGAAGGATGAAGTGTTTATGTGATGAATGTTTATGATAAACTGAAGGATGAAGTGTTTATGTGATGAATGTTGATGATAAACTGAAGGATGAAGTGTTTATGTGATGAATGTTTATGATAAACTGAAGGATGAAGTGTTTATGTGATGATGAATGTTTATGATAAACTGAAGGGTGAAGTGTTTATGTGATGATGAATGTTTATGATAAACTGAAGGATGAAGTGTTTATGTGATGATGAATGTTTATGATAAACTGAAGGATGAAGTGTTTATGTGATGATAAATGTTGATGATAAACTGAAGGATGAAGTGTTTATGTGATGAATGTTTATGATAAACTGAAGGATGAAGTGTTTATGTGATGAATGTTGATGATAAACTGAAGGATGAAGTGTTTATGTGATGAATGTTTATGATAAACTGAAGGATGAAGTGTTTATGTGATGATGCATGTTTATGATAAATTAAGGATGAAGTGTTTATGTGATGATGCATGTTTATGATAAACTAAAGGATGAAGTGTTTATGTGATGATGCATGTTTATGATAAACTAAAGGATGAAGTGTTTATGTGATGATGCATGTTTATGATAAACTGGAGGATGAAGTGTTTATGTGATGATGCATATTTATGATAAACTAAAGGATGAAGTGTTCATGTGATGAATGTTTATGATAAACTGGAGGATGAAGTGTTTATGTGATGATGCATGTTTATGATAAACTAAAGGATGAAGTGTTTATGTGATGATGCATGTTTATGATAAACTAAAGGATGAAGTGTTTATGTGATGATGCATGTTTATGATAAACTGGAGGATGAAGTGTTTATGTGATGATGCATGTTTATGATAAACTAAAGGATGAAGTGTTTATGTGATGATGCATGTTTATGATAAACTGGAGGATGAAGTGTTTATGTGATGATGCATGTTTATGATAAACTGGAGGATGAAGTGTTTATGTGATGAATGTTGATGATAAACTGAAGGATGAAGTGTTTATGAGATGATGAATGTTTATGATAAACTGAAGGATTAAGTGTTTATGTGATGATGCATGTTTATGATAAACTAAAGGATGAAGTGTTTATGTGATGATGCATGTTTATGATAAACTGAAGGATGAAGTGTTTATGTGATGTATGTTGATGATAAACTGAAGGATGAAGTGTTTATGTGATGAATGTTTATGATAAACTGAAGGATGAAGTGTTTATGTGATGATGAATGTTTATGATAAACTGAAGGGTGAAGTGTTTATGTGATGAATGTTTATGATAAACTTAAGGATGAAGTGTTTATGTGATGATGAATGTTTATGATAAACTGAAGGATGAAGTGTTTATGTGATGATAAATGTTTATGATAAACTGAAGGATGAAGTGTTTATGTGATGAATGTTTATGATAAACTGAAGGATGAAGTGTTTATGTGATGAATGTTGATGATAAACTGAAGGATGAAGTGTTTATGTGATGAATGTTGATGATAAACTGGAGGATGAAGTTTTTATGTGATGAATGTTTATGATAAACTGGAAGATGAAGTGTTCCTTCATGTGATGAATGTTTATGATAAACTGGAGGATGAAGTGTTCCTTCATGTGATAAATGTTTATGACAAACTGAAGGATGAAGTGTTCCTTCATGTGATGAATGTTTATGATAAACTGGAGGATGAAGTGTTCCTTCATGTGATGAATGTTTATGATAAACTGAAGGATGAAGTGTTCCTTCATGTGATGAATGTTTATGATAAACTGGAGGATGAAGTGTTCCTTCATGTGATGAATGTTTATGATAAACTGGAGGATGAAGTGTTCCTTCATGTGATGAATGTTTATGATATACTGGAGGATGAAGTGTTTATGTGATGATGAATGTTTATGATAAACTGGAGGATGAAGTGTTCCTTCATGTGATGAATGTTTATGATAAACTGGAGGATGAAGTGTTCCTTCATGTGATGAATGTTTATGATAAACGGGAGGATGAAGTGTTCCTTCATGTGATGAATGTTTATGATAAACTGAAGGATGAAGTGTTCCTTCATGTGATGATGAATGTTTATGATAAACTGAAGGATGGTATTGTCACAGATTTGTATTTTACTTTACTTTGTCTGTCTGCATTGTATATTACCCAACGGTTGTATAGCATCGTCGAACATGCGCAAGGTAACAGGAGAATCCTCGTCCTCAACGCGCCGCTCCCTCCCGCCCAGCCGGTGCTGCCCGACCACAACAACAAGCCCACCCGGGAGAGAGCTGTCAGGTCGACCGCCACCGGCTCTGGTTTATCTCGAGCATCCCGCCATTAAAAGCACAACAGTCTCGTGAGCGCGTGACCGGCGGGAGACGAGGCTGGCCGCGTGGTTCCGTCTGGGACCAGAACTCGCGTCGTCCCCACGGCCCGTTACATGACCCGGAGCGGCGTTACAGCGACATTCAGGACGGAAGTTACGGCGGAGGCTTACTTGTTGTCCGGCGGTGCGCTGGGTCTCGGCGGAGGGACGTTGCGGCTCGTGAGCTTAACGGAGCTTTTAAAGAACCATTACACGTTTTTTGTTTTTTCCCAACGGCTCTTCCTTTGCCTCAGCCCCAGCCCCGGCATGACGTCACCCTCGGAACGGATGCCGCCTCCACGGACCGATCCCGAAGCTCGGACATCCGAGGATCACATCTTTTTAATTTGTTGTTAACACTTTTATCGGAAAACGACACACGCAGATTAAATGGTTAAGTTGGTCCATTTATCTTAAATAAAAAAGCATTGTGATTTAAAAAAAGATCGTGTATGTCATTTGACTATCTCAAAATAAGATATTTTAAATTACAAAGCAAAATTATGACGTAGTCTCTCAAAAGAAAGACATATCACAACTCAAGTACTTATATTAAAGTAAATTAAGGACGTAAAACATCAATCTTATGGGGACATATAATCATTGCATTAGTGGAGTAAATATTTATTTTTTAATTCAGTTGAGAAAAAGTAATGTGATTAAAAGAAAAATATCCGCATGTTATTAATCTAAAAAAACTCATTACAAAGTAAAATAGTGTAAGAAATAAAAGCTAAATAAGCTCTTTCTATCACAGAATAATTACTTCGTATCCAAAATCACAATAAATGAATAAATTTACCCATAATTGGAATAATAGTAATAAATAACCTTTTTTTAAATACATGTATTCTCTGTAAATGTTTGTTAATGTGTGTTCGATGAAAATGACAAACAGTAATAAGTGATTTTTGTTGGGGATTTAAATGTGTAATTTATTTACTGAAAACTAAACTTGACAGGATACAAATATTAGAAAAAATCTACACAAAGAATATTAAAAACAGAAATATTAAAAAGAACACATGCTTTTACATTATTTGTAGTAGTTATGTGCTTGTATGTTTAGTTTGTTTTAATTAACACAAAAGTCTAAAAACACCCTCTGGCTGTTTAACTGATTTATACTGTAAATATTATTCTTCAACTAGTAGATAATCAGTGATTGAATATTTAAAAGTGTTATATGAACTACAATACAAAGACGGCTAAACACAAACATCCGATAGTGTTACCTTTACAATATAGTTAGTATAGTTGGCCAGTTTACAATATAATTAGGTCACCGTGCAACATCATTTTATCATCAGTAAAACATAATTGCTCTAATTAAATCCCTCCCAATGGTTTTATGTGCACGCACACGGCAATTAGCTGCTAATTATTATTTTAGGTGGGTAATTGTTTTCACAATTTAAAAAGCAAAAGCTCTTTCCTACAATATATGAGTTTAAATATATATTCATACAATATATATATTAAGTTATATATATTATATAAAATATTTATATATATATAATATAAAATATATAATATTAAAAAATATATATATAATCATAAACTCTCAAACTGGGATAACAGTAATTCTAAAACAAAGAGGAGATAATAGGATTTAAAGCCTTTGGGTTAGGGTTAGGGTTGCCGTGGTAGAAGACGTGCCGGTCGGCGAGCGGGTACCCCGTGGCTGAGAAGATCAGAGGCCGGCGGAGGCCCCATCTGTGCGCCGCGTTGTCTCCGGTGTTGATAAAGCGTGATCGCCGCTCGGTTCTGAAACGTGACGGCGCCCGGGGGAGAAGACGCAAAACTAAAGGAACCTGCGGCGGCCATTTAAAGTGAGTCCGGGGACTTCTTCCTCACTCGGTTGTTTTTAAATAACACAAAATAAGAGTGGGAAAGAAGAGCGAACAGGAGAAGGAGACGTTTATTAGCCTACAGGTTGTCTTGTTTTTGCTTGAAGGACATTGTGGGTTCGCGTCATACCACAGCTTTGGCAAAACGAGAGAGAAAGCGTCTATTATTAATAACTGAAAAAGAAAAGAAAGAAAAGATGCCCAGTGAGTGGCCAAGTCCGCAGCTTTGTTTTTTTTATGGACAGTAAATAAAATAGGTATAAAATGACTTAATGTGTACATTTGGCCAGGTTGTCGTCAGTTACACGTCACATCTGTTTCGGTAAAAGTGCATATTTGGTCTTCACTTCTTGACTTCGCCCAGATCGTCGATGCTCTCGTCGTCCACCTGGAACACAGAGAATGTAACGTCGTAATTATCCTCAAATACTTAAAATAGAGGCCAGAAAAGTGGATTAATCCTCGTTTCTACAGCGACCAGCTGTTCTAGGAAATGACTTTAAAATAAAAAGTTCCATGTTTGAAGACACAGATCTTCAAAGTCTGTGCGCAGTGACGGATTCACAGCTCGGCCTCATCCGGGGGAGTTTGAAGAGCAAAAAAAACATTTAGATGTCAGCCAGCTCACCTCAGGCTTAAAAATGGAGCCCAGAATTGCGGATTAATCCACCACTGAAAATAGTCCCCGTTTCTTTGATTACAAACTACAGAGATCAGCCGTTTAAGGAAATGACTAGACACTTTTTAACAGTGAACTCTTTTAAATGAAAAGTTCCCATGTTTGAAGACAGAGCTTCAAACTCAAATTCAGGTCCAGCTTTGGAAGTTTGGCGGCGAAAGAGAAGAAAACAAACAAAAGATGACCCATTAAAAAGCCAGCCGGCTCACCTCGGGCCACTTCTCTTGAATGACGTCGATGATGTCGTCTGTAAAATCTCCCTGAATGATGATTTCATCCTCCGCCGTCACGGAGGCGCCGCAGGAGAACTTCTGGGCGAAGAACCGCTGAGCCTCTTTGAGTTCGATGTCTGCAAAAGAGTCAACGAGGGATTCACGTCAGGAGGATACAGCGTGAAGAAGAGGCAGTGAAACACAGATTAAATAAACTCTTTACCAAATGTTGCCATGCCGCACACCCTTGTGACGTATTTCTTCTTGGCTCTTGGGATTTTTGCTATTGTGATTTTCTGAGGCACGCTCTTCTTTTTCTGTTTGATCTGACCTCTCCCGCCTTGAAAAGGTAAAAAACACAAAAACAGCCCGATTAAAGTCTTAAAGTATAGTTATTTTCATGAAACCAAACATGGATACTCTAATACAACTAATATGGTAACCCGTAATAATATTATTTATTTAAAAAAGGTAAACATTTGGCCCCCACGTACCTCTCTTCTGTTTCTTTTTTTCCTCCTCCTCGCCACCAGGGGGCGCGTCTCCAGGGCCGAGGTCCTGATTGGGCACATTGGCTAAAGGGCCTGGAGGTCAGAGGGGAGAGGGTTAAACTGATCGGGAATATTTAAATATATATATACATACATACATATATAAATACTAGGGCTGTCAATCGATTAAAAAAAATTAACTAATTAATTGCACATTTTGAAATTGCGATTAATTAATCGCGATTAAAAGTGTTTTCCTTCTTTTTAAAGACAAAACTTGACACAGAGCTGTGTTTTCAAAGAGGCTCCTACCTATAAAGTGCCAGCAAGGTATTTAATATCGTGGATGATAAATTGTTTCTTCAGTGAAACATCAGATTAGTAAAAAAAAAGAAGTATATTGAGACCCCATTGGTCCTGACATCTTTACCACTGAACAGCAGAACCAGTGGCCTTGGTAACTGACTGACATTCACATATGTCACGTGACCCTCTGGAGGCTGGGGGCATTTTATACATTTTACAAAATAAATTAAATTCACCGTTTAAAGTCTTTTGCATGTGACACACCCCCACGTGTTATACATCAAACATTCCAGAACAATCTCAGCTCTGAAATGAGCCTCATTGTCCTGGCGCCGTGTTCTCTGCTCTCTGACTGACAGGCTGCTAATGAGCCTCACCTGTGAGGTGGGAGGTCCTTTGTGATTTACTGAGTGTTCATTGGTTGTTTTTTCCCCAAAATGTTGACAGACAAACGGATTGACCAATCACGGTGAAGGTTTCGTGTGTCGAGTTCTTTCCGCGCCGCGTCCCCCGACACGTCGCCCTCCGTTCCTCTGTGTGTCAGAGGTGGAGACGGGAGGAAGGAGGAGCAGGAGGAAACCCGACTGATTCATCCACCAGTTAAACTGATTTATGATCCTTATTTTCGCGGAGAAATAATTGTTTTAAAAACGGAAACAGTGTCAAACCGTACTGCCGCGGTTTAAAAAAAAAAAAAAAAACAATTTGCGTTAATTGCGTTAAAATATGTTAGTGCGTTAACGTGGCCAAATTAATTGCATAGATTAACGCGTTAACGCTGACAGCCCTAATATATATATATATATACATACATACATACATGTATATATCGTGTCGGGTGACGCGGCGCGGAAAGACCTCGTCACACGAAACCTTCACCGTGATTGGTCAATCCGTTTGTCTGTCAACATTTTGCGAAAAAACAACCAATGAACATTCAGTAAATCACAAAGGACCTCCCACCTCACAGGTGAGGCTCATTAGCAGCCTGTCAGTCAGAGAGCAGAGAACACCGCACGAGGACAATGAGCCTCATTGAATAGAGCTGAGATTGTTCTGGAATGTTTGATGTAGAACACGTGGGGGTGTGTCATATGAAAACGCCTTTAAAAGGTGAATTTACTTTCTTTTTTTTTATCGAAAGAATGAGCCCCGCCTCCAGAGGGTTAACGTGACATATGTGAATGTCAGTCAGTCACCAAGGCCACTGGTTCTGCTGCTGTTCAGTGGTAAAGATGACAGGACCAATGGGGTCTCAATATACTTCTTTTCTTTTACTAATCTGATGTTTCACTGAAGAAACAATTTATCATCCACAATATTAAATCCCTCGCTGGCACTTTATAGGTAGGAGCCTCTTTGAAAACACAGCTCTGTGTCAAGTTTGGTCTTTAAAAAGAAGGAACAAACTTTTAATCGCGATTAATGAATTTCAAAATGTGCGATTAATTAGATAAATTTTTTTCATCGATTGACAGCCCTAATATATACATATATACATATATACACAAGACTTTTGATCAAATAAATTAGCTTAAGGACTTTCCACTGAAACATGAATATTTAGATAAATAAATATATTTAGATAAAATAATTTTTGCGGATCAACTTCTCTTGTTTTATGCTTAAGGACTTTCCACTCAGATGTTTTTTGAATATCTATATAAATAAATAGATATATAAATAAATATATACTTATATCGGGATATATATATATCTATATCTCTTTGGATAAAATCTTAAATGGTACTCACCTACAGTCATCCTGGCAAACACATCTGGAAAGTTCTTCTCAAGCCAGTGCCGACATTTGGCTGGCTCCGGCATGTACTCGCAGTACTGCAGACACAAGAACATCTTCAACAGTCACACACAGGCGTACGGACACCGTGTGTATTTACAGAATGTTGCGTGTTTGTTTTGTGTCGGCTTTGTCGTCCTCGTTTTAAGCCCCGTGTCTTTTTTCTATTTTCCCTGGAAACAGTTTTACTACCGTGTAAAAGCAACTTTATTTTAAATCTTGCATGAAGTAAAGGTACGTGGCCAATAAAGCTGAATATGTCACAAATCAGATATTTGCCGATGCTTTTTAGTGAGGAAGAGAACATCCTATAACGTACCTCCGTCGGCAGAGAGCAAACTGCAAAGAAACAAACAGATATTCAGATGTTGCACACAGTACAGAGAAATAGAGACGTACACATATATTATACTGATGAGAGGTACATAGAACTGGGATCTCGGGACATGTACACCAGAATATTATACGTGATGAAGTAATACTGCTTAGTGTTTTCTGTATTTAATAGTACTATCATAGAAATACAATATACGGCTGATTATTTTTGCTCTTTTCTCCCTCGATTAATCAGTAATTGTTTAGTCAACGAAACGTGAGAAACAGATGTCCTGCCGTCTTCACAGGCGTGTCGTTGTTAAATGTGTCGGGAGTCGTTTCTGTACCTCCACAGTAAAGCACTTTCAGGGGGTACTTTGAGTCAGCGTGACCTTTCCGATGTTCCGGTTTGCTTTCTAAAGGAGCAGATTCCATCTCGGTAGTAGCCATCACAAATTATCTGAAAAGACAGAAGAGAAAGCGACGTCATTGTTTGCACAGTGTACCAATATAAATATATAAAAGGACAAATGTGAACAATACAGTTGAGACACGAGTCAACCAGGGCCAACTGAAGATTTGATGTTTTAATATAATGTGAATAAAATGCCAGATCTCAAACCAGCAGGAAGACGACATTATATCATAATAAACTCTATTTAGTGACGTCAGCTGGAAATAAAAGCTCAGTGAGATCAGCTGGTGAAATGAGGGTAAACATTAATTATAGAACATCTTGTGGATGAATGTTGTTTATTTTAATCTGTAGGTTGGAGTAAATAACACCACGTCTCCACTCGACATCTAAACCCCGTGTGACCCCTGATAAAATGTATATTAATAAAAATCCACTTGCCACTTTTATTTTGTAAAATACACTTGTTTTAAAGTTCCGTTATCAGTTTGTTGTTTACCATATTTATCTATTATTGAATCGTGTTTATTACGGTTATATTCTGTTTAGTTATATGCACCTTTCACCTCGTCAAATTCATTTTATGTGCACCGTCGTAAATAAACGGGCCGTGATCCTGATCATGCTCGAGAGAAGGACATGCGTGAGCTAGCTAGGCAACACATGCGGCTGTTAGCTTGTAAATACTTGTTTTGCGTGTTATTTAAACACCAGCGTAAGCAGACGCTGTCGCGATGGAGGCCAGCTGTGCTGTGAATACACCCAGAGTTTAGTGAGAGTGGTTTCATTCACCACGTAACTGTTGACTCACCCAGCTGTCACCGCTTAGCTTAGCATGCTAGGTAAGCTAACGCGCCGCTAGCTGATCGGGGATCTGCTGTTGGGATGAACCGGAGGAAAAGACAGAAGAAGAGTTACGAACCCCGTAGAAATATACTCTTAAAACTGATGTCTTGTCGGTGAATCCGCTCGCATTATTGTTAACGTCTGGGTTTTTTGACTTTTTATAAAATCATTCTTATTGAATAAGGTTCAGTCGGCGCACTTTGAGCACGCCTAGTGGCGCTTCTTGTTTTTAGGTGTCCAAGTGGCCGGTGTGCAGCGCCGGTGTGCAGCGCCGATGCACCGCAGCGCCCCCTGCCGACCGGAGGATGAACTGAGTGACACAAAACCATTTGATAAACCTTTTCACAATCAAGTGATATTTGTAAAATACAAATAAATGTATTACGGATTTTCTTCAGACGAGTGCAGGATGTAGTTATGAGTTCATATTTTTAACTACGCTTACACTACACCTACAACTTTGTTTGAGGTTTTGAAGTTGTGCTTGCGCAGCGCCCCCTGGCGACCGGAGGATGAACAGAGAGACACGAAACCGTTTGATAAACTTTCCCAAATGTAAGTTATACGAGTAAAATACAATATATATATTAGGAATTTTCATTAGAGTTAACATTATTAATTATAATTTGTAAAACTATAGTGACGGTGTATTGTGGCTTTTCTGTGTTGAGTAGTTCAAGCAATCTAAAGCCCATTGGTAAGAAAGTAATTAGTTTAATTAATTAAACCTTCAGGTGTTGAGGCAAGAAGTTATTTTAAAAAACTCATAATAAAAGTAAAAAATAACATTTTATAAAAGGACTTACGTCCTCGTGACGTCACCGCTCAGTCATGTTTGTTTGTTTGTTTGTTTATTTATTGGATCCCCATTAGCTGACGCCTTAGCGACCGCTAATCTTCCTGGGGTCCACAGAAAGAACAAAATACAATACATACAAAAACATACAAAACATATCGTGAAACCAACAGTTAAAAATAGTACAACAAAGTAAAAAAATAGTGCAGTCAGATGCTCAGTACAGTTGAAGGATAAGATATATGTTATGTTATGCAAATCAACTTAAGTCATACAAAGAAAAAGAAAAAGAAAATCAGATGACTAAAAAGCAAGAGAATACGTCAAGTGGTGAATGTTCTTAGGTGCGCCTTTAATTGTTTTTTGAATGATAAATTGTTACTCATGTGAGTTAAACGAGGAGGCAGTAGGTTCCAAGCGGTCGTTCTCCCACTCCTCTCCCAGAAGCTTCCGTAAGGTTCTCCTAAATATATTTACATATTCAGCAAAGACGATATTTAAACGTGGTTTAAGTGCAGCTAACTTATACAACCGCCCCCCCCCCCTAACAATGGCCACGAGCAGCTCAGCAACCATGAAGCGAGCCGCCACTGCAGCTCACTGACATGTGAAGGGAAAAGACTTTCCCCTGGGCAGATGGTAAACAATCACACCCTCATTGTCTTTGCCAACAACAACAACAACAAAGACAAAAACAACAACAACAACATGAACACACGTCTCGTGAGGTCTCAACCATCCTCCCTCCACTCCTTCTTTCAGATACTTCAGCTGAGTTATGGCACTCCAGTTAAAAAGCTCGGTGACATTAATCTTGCATTCCACTCTTTGTTTTCAAGTTTTAAGGTTTTATTTGCCATTTGTACAAAATATACAAGAAACCACGACAGAAGGTGTTAATATGTTCAGTTTGAGATGGTTTTAAATTACAGATCAGATAGTAATGTATAAATGATGACATGATGACTGTGATGTGGACACTTCTCCAGAGGAATGATGGCGCTGGAGCCCGCTGCTCCAGGATGGAGACCGGAGCCAAACCCCCCGAGAGCCTCCCCCCTAGAGCCTCCACCCGAGAGCCTCCGCCCAAGAGCCTCCCCCCTAGAGCCTCCACCCGAGAGCCTCCACCCGAGAGCCTCCACCCCGAGAGTCTCCAACCCTAGAGCCTCCACCCGAGAGCCTCCACCTGAGAGCCTCCACCCCTAGAGCCTCCACCCGAGAGCCTCCACCCGAGAGCCTCCACCCGAGAGCCTCCACCCGAGAGCCTCCACCCGAGAGCCTCCACCTGAGAGCCTCCACCCCTAGAGCCTCCACCCGAGAGCCTCCACCCGAGAGCCTCCACCCCGAGAGCCTCCACCCCTAGAGCCTCCACCCGAGAGCCTCCACCTGAGAGCCTCCACCCGAGAGCCTCCACCCGAGAGCCTCCACCCGAGAGCCTCCACCCGAGAGCCTCCACCCGAGAGCCTCCACCCGAGAGCCTCCACCCGAGAGCCTCCACCTGAGAGCCTCCACCCCGAGAGCCTCCACCCCTAGAGCCTCCACCCCTAGAGCCTCCAGCCGAGAGCCTCCACCCGAGAGCCTCCACCCGAGAGCCTCCACCCCGAGAGCCTCCACCCCTAGAGCCTCCACCCGAGAGCCTCCACCCCGAGAGCCTCCACCCCTAGAGCCTCCACCCGAGAGCCTCCACCCGAGAGCCTCCACCCGAGAGCCTGAGAGCCTCCACCTGAGAGCCTCCACCCGAGAGCCTCCACCCGAGAGCCTCCACCTGAGAGCCTCCACCCCGAGAGCCTCCACCCCTAGAGCCTCCACCCCTAGAGCCTCCACCCGAGAGCCTCCACCCCTAGAGCCTCCACCTGAGAGCCTCCACCCGAGAGCCTCCACCCCTAGAGCCTCCACCCGAGAGCCTCCACCCCGAGAGCCTCCACCCGAGAGCCCGTGTGTGTGTGTCACGCCTCCTCCCTCGTTACGTCATCAATCAATTAGAAATATCTTAAGAAATGTCTCATCTCTTTCAAAATGTTATTTATCCATTTTATGTCTTTAAAAATATATATATTACTTAATCTTTTCACGTCTGTTTTTTAAATATGTAATTTAAATAAATATATATATATATCTAAATGCTGCGAAGAAAATCGACAAAATGTTTGTGACGAAAAACCCAACAGAATTTATCAATTTTTAAAGCTGCATAAGTTATATTCAAGTTATACCAGAATAAACATAAACAAATTAGATTAAATATAGAAATAAATATAAAAATAATAATTAGTCAATAAAGTTTGTGGATAGTATATAGTTTATTTTTTAGAAATTAATCCTGAGTTAAATTTGTATTAAATATATAAATAAATATAAACAGAATAATATAATATAATAAAATGTATATCTAGGATATAGTTTATTTTTAAAACGTATTTATATATGTATTTCCTTGTTTATTTTTTGGGGGATATGTGTATACAGGACTGTCTCAGAAAATTAGAATATTGTGATAAAGTTCTTTATTTTCTGTAATGCAATTAAAAAAACAAAAATGTCATGCATTCTGGATTCATTACAAATCAACTGAAATATTGCAAGCCTTTTATTCTTTTAATATTGCTGATTATGGCTTACAGCTTAAGAAAACTCTAAAATCCTATCTCATAACATTTTAATATTTCCTCAGACCAAGTAAAAAAAAAGATTTATAACAGCTGAGTGTTTGTCAAGGCTCAGGAAACCCTTGCAGGTGTTTCGAGTTAATTAGACAATTCAAGTGATTTGTTTAATACCCTACTAGTATACTTTTTCATGATATTCTAATATTTAGAGATAGGATATTTGAGTTTTCTTAAGCTGTAAGCCATAATCAGCAATAAATCAGAATAAAAGGCTTGCAATATTTCAGTTGATTTGTAATGAATCCAGAATGCATGACATTTTTGTTTTTTTAATTGCATTACAGAAAATAAAGAACTTCATCACAATATTCTAATTTTCTGAGACAGTCCTGTATATATATATATTATATAAGTCGTATTAAAGTTGTAAACAGTCGTCCCGTCTTCGTCTCTTCGGCCTCGTTGGTTTGAATCTGTGCAGACGACATGTGTTCTGGAAGACAGGAGAAACCGCCGCGGCTCCTTCTCTGAGTGCCGCCGTGTCGCGTCTCCAGGGGAAGGAGGCGGCGGGAGGACGAGCTGCTGGAGGACGAGCTGCTGGAGGACCAGCTGCTGGAGGACCAGCTGCTGGAGGACCAGCTGCTGGAGGACCAGCTGCTGCGGCTCGCTCCAAACAGGAGGCCCGTCGGAGCGCCGCTGCTCCGGCAGGTACGGGAACGTCCTCTGTGGAGAGGGAACGCCGCGCTTCCTCATTCCCAGGCGTCTCTTTCCGGTTTGACGGCATTCTGAAGGGGCGACCAGAGTTCTGTGTGTGTTGGTGGAAGTGACTTGATGTTAAAGCTTCAATGAAGCGTCCGTGTTTCTACAGAGCTTCAAGATCCGAGATCTCAGGGACAGGAAGTCAGACCCATACAGGACGTGTGGCTTTTTATCCTCTTAATCGTGTCTTCTTATACCCTGCTATGCATATTATCTGATGTACATGTGTGTGTCAAGCGGCGGTGTAGCGTGACGTGTGTGACACGTGGAACCAGACGTGGAACCGGTCCTGCGGGCCGTTGGCGGCGCGGCTCTGGACCGTCTTTCCGGTTCCACGGCCTCCGCCCGGTGACTCAGGAGGAAACGTGGATGTGTTTTTTTAACCTTTTTAAAAACCTAGTCACTACTTTTTTATTAAAACAATATATATATGAAACTATTGTGTCATTTATGTTTTATTGCCTGTGAATAAATGCCCTCATTTGGAGAGTTTCCCCTTTTTTTAATGCGCGTTTTTACGCATTTGGAGAGCTTTTACGCGCCAGGGAAGCGGCTTGGTTCGCCTCCGTGTCGCTTTGGGTTCAGGGGAAACCGCGACGTTTTAATCTGAAGGAGGTTTATTTTGGGGGGCGGGGCTTGCGCGCGACGCACCTGTTGTTATTTTGAAAGCCGCACGAGAGCAAAGAGCCAGGAGACCCGGAGCTGGACCTCTGCGTGGAGTCAGAGACCTTTGAGTTAGCGTGTTTACAGCAGCAACAACAACAACAACAACAACAACAACAACATGAGCAAAACGAAGACCAAAAGCGACAACAAGACGGAAAAAGCGTTGGCTGCCGAGAAGGAGCAGTTCGGTAAACAACAGGTTCGTTTTGATAATCATAATTATTCGTATAAAACGTTTATACCGTGGTGACGTCATCTTCTTAACTTCGGGAACGTGATGCCCGTTTAGGGAACTTTTGGAGCATTTTAGAAAACCCACAAACGTGAAGCCAAAACCGACAAAATATTTCTCTATATATTTATATCGTGTAATATTGTGTTTCGATAAGAAGTGAGTCCAGCTCGTGTTTCCGGTGTTTCCGGTGTGTCTCTGAGTTTGAGTTTCTCTGCTTTCAGCTGCACAGCATCAGTAAGACTCTGGTCTCCGGCGAGGCTTCCCCCAAAGAGAAGCATGTGCGCAGTATCCTTCTTCCTGGAGCTCCTCTGCTCCGCGAGGCTCAGACTCAACCAGAGGAGCTCAGAGTCCCCAGAGGGTTCATCCTCTGGGAACCCTGAACGACTGCAGGAGCTTTCATCGCGTTGGAATGAAATCTAGATATTTATCTGAGCCACAGATATGAAGCTCATAGTGGAACTAGGAGAGTCAGGATGAACACATTAAATAAGGTTCATCCTCTGGGAACCCTGAACGACTGCAGGAGGTTTCATGGCGATCTGTTGGATTAAATCAAGATATTTATCTCTGAGCCACCGATTTTAATCTCAAGGTGCAACTAGAAGTCACAAGATGAATACATTAAATAAGGTTCATCCTCTGGGAACCCTGAACGTCTAAAGTGAAGTGAATAAGACATGAGAGGAAGGTCACAGGGTCGCCAACATCGGTAGGATTCATCCTCTGGAGGACACAAACGTCTAGAAACGTTCAGGGCATCATCCATCCTGTGGAGGTTGTTGGTAAGTAAAGTCACAGGATGAATACATTAAATAAGGTTCATCCTCTGGGAACCCTGCATGTCTGCAGGAATGACCTTGACAATCCGTTGGAAAGTGAATAAGACATGAGAGGAAGGTCACAGGGTCACCAACATCGGCAGGATTCATCCTCTGGAGGACACGTTCAAGTGGAGTTTGTGCGTCGGTATTCTTTTGATCTTCCTTGACCGCCGCTGTGCCGTCATCATCGTGGGGACGCACCAGGAGGGCGGAGCCTCCACCTTCTGGTCCTACGCCCTCAACCTGCCGCTGTCCAGCAACGCCATCATCAGCTGGAAGTTCTGCTACCTGCTGCACAAGGTGCTGCGGGACGGACACAGGAACGTGAGTTGGGCTCTCTCTCCGCGCGCGCCGCTTTGTCTTCCCCGGTGTAACCTCCCCCTGCTCTCGGTTCCACCCCGCAGAACGTCAGAGATTCTCACCGATACTGCAGAAACGTCAGAGACATGGGCGTCCTCTGGGTGAGGAAAAGCGGCGCAACATTGTGAAGAAGGAACACTGTTTATACAAGAAGGTTTGGTCCAACCTGAGGGTCGGGGCCCTCCGATAGGCCACCGGATAACCCTGAGGGGTCAGGAGAGGAAGCAAACTTAAGTTATGTGAAGTGAATTTATTTAGCTAAAATTGTAGATTTTTTGGGGGTGAAATATTGAATAATTCTTCCAGTTTTGTAAATTTGAATCCATGTGAGAAGTTTGGTGTAAATGTTGAAAACAAGTAGTTTCATCTTTTTAATTTAAGTAATCAGCACTAAATAAAATGATACATATATATATATATATAATATTTATAATATATATTATAATATTTTATACAATATTATAATATACAATATATATAATATATATATATTTATAATTGTATAATATATATTTATATATATTGTAAATTATATATATTGTATATATTATATAATATATATAAATTTATAATTGTATAATATATATTGTATATATATGTATATTATATATATATTAACATACAATATGTGAAATATTGAATGCTAGACTTATCACATAAGTGTCTTCATTTCCAGCTCTTTTAAATAAAGTGTGAGGATTGTATTAATTATGATTGAATCTTTTTAACTTTACTGCGTTGCAGGGAAACCTGCACGATCGGTACGGACACATCGTCGCCTTGTCGGCCAAGTTTCTCGGCCTCAAAATGGAATTTCATGCAAAGGTAATGCATTAATATTATAATTTTTTTATGGTTCTTCATATATGTGAGAAACATAATGACGACCGTTAAAATAAATCCACAGCACAAGACGATCCCGGCGAACCTGGAGACCGGCGACGAGGCGCTGGACAAGGAGACGGGGAACGACGTGGCCAAGATGTACGTCTGCTACCGCGGCCGCTTCAACGTTTATCATGATGACGCTTCATGTGGCTTCTGTTGCAGGCTGGATATGATACAGGAGCTGATGGACTATTGGGACGCCGGGCTAAAGATGCAGGACACGGGTGAGTTACTCTCTCTGCTTTTCTTTTAGAACATAGAAAAACGTAAAAATGGCAGTAAAAAAATCTACGTTTTAGTTTTTAATAACCAAAGATATACTCTTTAAAAATGTCTTATGCATTTAAAGTTCAATTAAAAATCATCTCCTCTCTTAGCTGGAGGAAATAGTTCATTTGTTGGGGACTATTTTGTGCGGCGGATGAATCCAGATCAATGTGTTGTAATGACTCGGAGGAAGAACAGAAGTCGGGCTTTGATGAACTCGCCTGTTCTGGGATTAGTCGACAATAATATAAACTCAGAACTCCTAACTTTGTCCTCCATTGTGTGCAAAGAAATCTATATTTTAGTTATTAAGACCAAACAAAATGGTGTTAAAGATGTACTCTTTCAAAAAAAGTCTTATAAATATTTAGTTCAATGAAAAGAAATGTCCTCTAACAGCTGGAGGAAATAGTTCATTTGTTGGGGACTATTTTGTGCGGCGGATGAATCCCCGTATTTAGATGTCAGGCTTCATATGAATGAACTCCCCTGTTCTCGGATCAGTCGACAACAATAAAGAGTCAGAACTTTGTCGTGTGTTCTTGTGAAGTTCTGCGCCAGCTGGACGCCAACGGCGCCAAGTCGAGCACGGCGGCCGGCCAGTGCCGCCTCACGCCTCTGATCCCGCTGCTCCTGGACTGCAGCCTGCTGTACCACTTCTCCGTGCTCGCCATGTTCAAGCTCCACGGCCGTGAGACGCTTCCACTCCTTCATTTGGCCTTTTTAATTGATGACGATGTCATTATCAATTGTTATTATTGTGTTTACTATGATTCTGTCATTTATTCTCTGACATATTTTAGCATCTTCTGCCTTTTTATTGTGTATTTTCCCTTGTTTGAATATATCGTAGTTTTATTTGATATTTTTACTTCCTTCAAAATCACTTAAAGCTACATATTTTATATAAAAAGCGCTATTTATTATTTATTATTTATTACGTATTATTTATTTATTTTAGTTTTTTTTTATTCATCCCCAGACGGAAATTTCTTGAAGCAGCAGCAAAACATTTTTTTCCAAATAAACAATACAATAAAAAATAAAATAGCATGGCAAAATAGCAAGTTATTTATTATAATTGTATAATTTATTATTTAGTCTACTTATTTGTGTTTATGTTTGATAAATCCTGATGAACATATCTTCTGGTTCTCAGGCCTCGCTCCGGACGTTCTCCTTGGACATCGAGAGCGGTTCCGTGATCTGTTCACCAGGTGAAGCTCGTGGGTTCTGTGTCGTCGGGTCTGTGTCGTCGGTTCTGTCTTGAGGCACAGATACACTCTTACGCTTGTTGTTGGTTCTGTCGGTTCTGTCGGTTCTGTTGCTGACCCTCTGGGTTCCTCTCCTCAGCCTCACTCAGTTCTTCGACCGAGCGAGAGAAATGGAGTTCTTCAAAAGTATCATCCAGATCCCCGACCTCCCCGATGTGAGTACCTCCATGTTCCCACCGGAGGAAATACTCCGGTCCAAAAGCTTTCAAACTTCAGCAAAAGAATTCACTCAGAAAAATATACGAAAAGTACTTTTAGTAAAAGTCTTGAGAAATGGCGTCGCGATTAAAGCCCAAAGGGACACCTTCAAAATGTGTTTTTATCATCAACATTATTAATTCACACATTAGCATTTATTATCTTTTTTAGAAATCAGCAGATCTTCACATTTTAGAAGCTGGAACCATGAAATGTTTTTGCAATTTTGCTTAAAAATTACTTAAAATAAATAAAACTCCGAAGCTCTTCATGTTTTCTGTTTGTAAATCGTTAAGATTTAAAACACATGTAGTGGAGTAAAAAACATCCCACCTCTGAGGTATGAAGTGGTATTAAAGTAGCTCAAGTCTTCACTTAGTGCTGTATTTGAGTAAAGTTTAACTTATATTACCTTGTTGGCGACGCAGGGTCCTCCGAACTTCCTGCGCGCCGCGGCGCTGGGCGAGTACAGGAAGCCGGTGGTGCTGCTGGCCAACGAAGAGGAGGTGGAGACGCACCCGGAGGTAGACACAGGAATTAATATGAATCTAATATAATTATATAATGATTACATTCTATAATTAATATAATGTTTCAAAGCTGTTCTTCTGGTTTCAAGGCTATCGCTCGTGTGTTGAGCAGTAGTATCTTCTTCTTTCAATTTGTAATTTATAATTCATCATTTATCATTCATCATTTTTATCGATTCTTAAAAAAAAAATTATAACATTTTTTAAATTCAACTTTTAGATATATATATATATATTCTATACTTTTTCAATTATAATATTTATTTATTTTGTATTATTATGACATTTTAATTTTGTATTTTTTAATTTTTTATATGTTTATATGTTGTATTTTTAAAAACTTTTTCTATTATTATATTAATTGATTTTGTATTATTGTTATAAAAAGAAATATTTTAAATCTGTTTGTTTATTTATCATTTTGTTTCTACAACTTTTTCTTTTATAATAATTTATTTTGTATTATTATTTCAAAAATTTGTATATACATTTTATTTTTTTATATGTTTATGTATATATATATATATATTTGCTTTCTATTATATTAATTAATTTTGTATTATTATTATAAAAAGTAATACTTTAAATACATTTTATTTTTTAATATGTTTATATATATTTTTATTTTATTTCTATTATACTAATTCATTTTGTATTCTTATAGTTATTATTCTAAAAAGTAATATTTTGATATAGTTATTAATTCCTTCCATCAGTACTACCTGCTCAGCCAGTGTGCCGACGCGCCGGCGGCCCAGCAGGGGGCGACGGAGACCCAGAGCCTGAAGAGGGAGCTGGAGGCGCTCCGGCCGGAGCTGCGGCTCCTGAAGACCGAGGTAAGCCAGGTGGACCGGGGGCCCGATGCCCGGCGGCCCCGAGGCGGCCCGCTGACCGCCCGTTCCCCCCCCCCCAGGCCCAGAGGTGCGTCACCGAGCTCAGGACTCAGGTGAACCACCTGGAGGCCGAGGTGGAGGAGCAGCGCGGCCACAAGCAAGCGGCCATGATGGAGATGGAGCACATGAGGATGGAGGTGGAGGCGCTGAGGGGCCTGAGGGACCTGAGGGGCCTGAGGGACGCCAACGCCGGGGCGGACCGTGAGACACAACACACAACACACAACACCTACCGGATTATTAACAGAAAGAAATCCACTAAAGCTGCAAGAGACAGAACATCAAATAATATATATATATATATGTGTGTATATATACACATGTATATGTATATATATGTGTGTGTGTATATATTATATATATACAGGCACGTGCACAGATAGAGCCCTAGTGGTGCTCAAGCTCCTCCCCTTTTGCCCTGGATGACTAAAGTGCCCTTTTCCCTGGAGACACTTTTTTCATTCATCAGTATTTCAGAATAAAAGTTTCTCTCTCTGTCATCAAGTCCCCCCAAATGTGTTTTAAATAATATTCGACGGGGCATTTATTTGAGAATTTCGCCCCGACATGCTCCGCGGCGCTCACGAGTTCACGAGCCCCCCCCCCTCCTCCCCCCGCCCCTCCTCCTCCTCCAGGCAGGTCTCCTCTCGCCACCAAGCGGCTGCACCTCCTTCTCCTCTGACCCGCAGCACCAGACCAACAGGTCGTGACGTGTTCGTCCCCTGACGTTGTTTTGTGATAAATCAACCACAACATTAGCGGTGCTGAAAACATGACGTCACAACTGGTTTGACGTTTACTAAAAAAATAAACAAACAAAAACTCACGAAATCCGTGATTTCAAAGCCTCGTCCTGCTGTTTACTGACGTTAGTTATGTTTAGAGAGAGGGAGAGAGAGGAGAGAGAGAGAAGAGAAGAGAGAGTGCATTCTTATTCCGTTCTATTTAACAGGGGCTAATCTAGGATTTGCGTGGCCAGACAACAACAAAAAATCAGGAGGCCTCTGGTATTGGTCAGAGGGATGTCTGTTGATGTCTATCAATATCGCTTATTTTCAAAATGACGTCAGAGGGCAATACGGATCCGTATCAGACCAGGAGGGCAATACGTGGCTGGCATGACGACCCATTAGCCAATCAGAACGCTTGTAGGCCTACTGTTGTTGCTATATAATAATTCATCTTTATTCATAAAGAACATGTAAGCTAGTGGTCTGATGCTGCCCAGAGGAGATGCAGGTCGAGGATGTATTGCATCATCAGTGTATTGATGCTTATGCTTCAACTGTCAGAATTTTTTTTGTGGCATTGGGTGCCCTTTTTTTTGGTTTGAGCACCTGCCCCCCAATATATATATATATGTATATATATTAGGGCTGTCAATCGATTTAAAAAAATTAACTAATTAATCGCACATTTTGAAATTCATTAATCGCGATTAAAAGTTTTTTTTCCTTCTTTTTAAAGACAAAACTTCACACAGAGCTGTGTTTTCAAAGAGGCTCCTACCTATAAAGTGCCAGCGAGGTATTTAATATCGTGGATGATAAATTGTTTCTTCAGTGAAACATCCAGATTAGTAAAAAAAAAGAAGTATATTGAGACCCCATTGGTCCTGTCATCTTTAACACTGAACAGCAGAACCAGTGGCCTTGGTAACTGACTGACAGGCGTTTGCATATGACACATACCCACGTGTTATACATCAAACATTCCAGAACAATCTCAGCTCTATTCAATGAGGCACATTGTCCTCGCGCCGTGTTCTCTGCTCTCTGACTGACAGGCTGCTAATGAGCCTTACCTGTGAGGTGGGAGGTCCTTTGTGATTTACTGAGTGTTCATTGGTTGTTGTTTTCACAAAATGTTGACAAACGGATTGACCAATCACGGTGAAGGTTTCGTGTGACGAGTTCTTTCCGCGCCGCGTCCCCCGACACGTCGCCCTCCGTTCCTCTGTGTGTCAGAGGGGGAGACGGGAGGAAGGAGGAGCAGGAGGAAACCCGACTGATTCATCCACGAGTTTAACTCATTTCTGCTCCTTATTTTCGCAGAGAAATAATTGTTTTAAAAACGGAAACAGTGTTAAACCGTACTGCCGCGGTTTGACACTCAGAGGAGTGAAAAAACTTCAACGAACACCGGAAGTAAACAAAATTGCGTTAATTGCGTTAAAATATTTTAGTGCGTTAACACGGCCAAATTAATCGCATAGATTAACGCGTTAACGCTGACAGCCCTAATATCTATATATATACACTACCGTTCAAAAGTTTGGGGTCACCCAGACAATTTTGTGTCTTCCATGAAAACTCACTTTTATTTATAAATGAATTGAACATTTCATAGAACATATAGTCAAGACATTGACAAGGTTAGAAATAATGATTAATATTTGAAGTATTAATTTTGTTCTTCAAACTTCAAGCTCAAAGGAAGGCCAGTTGTATAGCTTATATCACCAGCATAACTGTTTTCAGCTGTGCTAACATAATTGCACAAGGGTTTTCTAATCAGACATTAGTCTTCTAAGGCGATTAGCAAAAACAATGTACCATTAGAACACTGGAGTGATAGTTGATGGAAATGGGCCTCTATACACCTCTGGAGATATTTCATTAGAAACCAGACATTTCACCTAGAAGAGTCATTTACCACATTAACAATGTATAGAGGGTATTTATGATTAATGTTATCTTTATTGAAAAAACAGTGCTTTACTTTGAAGAATAAAGACATTTCTAAGTGACCCCAAATTTTGAACGGTAGTGTATATATATGTGTGTGTATATATACAGGACTGTCTCAGAAAATTAGAATATTGTGATAAAGTTCTTTATTTTCTGTAATGCAATTAAAAAAACAAAAATGTCATGCATTCTGGATTCATTACAAATCAACTGAAATATTGCAAGCCTTTTATTCTTTTAATATTGCTGATTATGGCTTACAGCTTAAGAAAACTCTAAAATCCTATCTCATAAAATTTTAATATTTCCTCAGACCAAGTAAAAAAAAAGATTTATAACAGCTGAGTGTTTGTCAAGGCTCAGGAAACCCTTGCAGGTGTTTCGAGTTAATTAGACAATTCAAGTGATTTGTTTAATACCCTACTAGTATACTTTTTCATGATATTCTAATATTTAGAGATAGGATATTTGAGTTTTCTTAAGCTGTAAGCCATAATCAGCAATAAATCAGAATAAAAGGCTTGCAATATTTCAGTTGATTTGTAATGAATCCAGAATGCATGACATTTTGTTTTTTAAATTGCATTACAGAAAATAAAGAACTTTATCACAATATTCTAATTTTCTGAGACAGTCCTGTATATGTGTGTGTGTGTATATTTATATATATATATGTGTGTGTATATATATATGTATTACACAATTCTCTAAATACATTTGACTCTTGGTCTTCAGACCGCGCTCAGGAGGCGGAGCTTCGCTTCACTCAACTCAAAGAGCGCCACGCAGAGCTGATCACGAGCCACGCCAATCTGATGAGGAAGGTAAGCCGTTAGCTTCTAAACACACTTATATATTTATATTATTTATCCCGATTTATATATCACAATATATGTTGTATATAAGTAAATATGAAATAAGGAATATAAGAAACATATATGACAACAAATGCTGAGAAGTGGGAACCATTGAGATACATTATGTTTCGATATCGATGCAAGAAGAGTATCATCATAATAATAATAATAATAATACTTACAATTTATAAAGTGCTATTCTAGACACTCAAAGACGCTTAATACGATTAAAATAATTAATATTAATACAATAAGAAGTATTCTTATTGTATTAATTTTAATATGCAGTATTATTATGACAGAGTATGACACAGCTGTTTAAAATGATAATGTTATTGTTAAAGGACCTTTTTTAAAGAGTTAAATGAGACGATTGATACCACTCTTAATGAAACTGCAGCAGGTTAGCGTAGCTTAGCACAAAGACTGGAATCCAATGGAGCAGTTAGCCTGGCTCTGTAAAACACTTGTAATGTTACACTTACGCTCATAAAGGAGAGAAAACATGTTGATCAGTGAGACAGAGCCATGCTAGCTGAGCCATGCTAGCTGTCCCCTCCGTTCCCAGTCTTTATGCTAAGCTAAGTGGCTCTTGGCAGCAGCTTCATACGTGTGCGTTATCTCCTCGTCTAACGCTCAGCAACATAAGCGTGGTCATCTCAACACGGCTACATTGTAGCGCTTGTTTGTTTGATGTGTGTTTGTTTGATGTGTGTTTGTTTGTTTGATGTTTGTTTGTTTGATGTTTGTTTGATTTGTTTGTTGTTTGTTTGTGCAGAATGCAGAAACAGGGAAGTGTCTCTCTGATGCGAGACACGGTGAAGACGACTGGCTGAGGATCAAACAGCAGCTGGAGGAGCAGCTGGAGGAGAGGAGCACCGTGGTATTGATTATTGATCACCTCGCCCCATCACATGTATTGATTATTGATCACCTCGCCCCATCACATGTATTGATTATTGATCACCTCGCCCCATCACATGTGGTCTTGATTATTGATCACCTCGCCCGATCACATGTGGTATTGATTATTGATCACCTCGCCCGATCACATGTGGTATTGATTATTGATCACCTCGCCCCATCACATGTATTGATTCTTGATCACCTCGCCCGATCACATGTGGTATTGATTATTGATCTCATCGCCCGATCACATGTGTTATTGATTATTTGTCTCCTCGCCCGATCAGATGTGTTATTGATTATTTGTCTCCTCGCCCGATCAGATGTGTTATTGATTATTTGTCTCCTCGCCCGATCAGATGTGTTATTGATTATTTGTCTCCTCGCCCGATCAGATGTGTTATTGATTATTGGTCTCCTCTCCTGATCAGATGTGTTATTGATTATTGGTCTCCTCTCCCGATCAGGTGGACCAGCAGCAGCAGGAGCTCCAGCGCCTGAACAGAGAGCTGCAGGAGCAGAGAGCCGAGTCGGCTCACCTGCGCAGCTCTCTGGACAACAAAGTGATGGTGAGGCCACAACAACAACAAGACTTTTACAGACTTTTACTTTTATACACAGTTAATACACACTTTCCTTTTTTGGGGTGGTATTTACTGACTTGTCTGTTGGGACACATATTGAAAAGAAAATATAAAAATAAATATTTTAAATATATATTTATTTTTTCTATAACTTTTCTATTATTATATTCATTTATTTCGTATTATTATTATTATACAAAATAATATTTTAAATACATTTTATTTTTTAAATCTAAAAAAACAGGAATGAATATAAATATATTAATAATTTCAAAGCTGCTCTTCTGTTATCTTCTTTTAATTTGTAATTTAATAATTTATAATTTAAATGTTTTAATTGATCATTTATAATGTATACATTAAATGTAACTTATATTTATATATGTTTTTTATTAATTATGTTTCTATAACTTTTTCTATTATTATATATATTTTACTTTTGTTAATTTTTATAATTATTATTAAAAATAATTATTTGGGTTTAATTACCTTTGGTGAACTTACATCCAACCAAACGACAACTTCTGTGTCGCAAATCTCTTGGAGATGAGGTGTAGTACCCGCTGCTGTCCTCTAGGAGGCGAGCGGCGTGCTGGCGGCGCTGCAGGCGGAGCGCGACGCGCTGCAGCGCGCGGCCGTGCAGCGCGAGGCCGAGCTGACGGCGCTGCGGCTGCAGGCCCGGCAGAACCAGGGCTCCCTGGACCTGGAGAGGGACCGGCTGCTCCGGGAGCTGGAGGCCCTGAGGGCCCAGCTGCGGCAGCAGGTACGCGACCTCGTGACCCCGTGACCTCTAGGAATGTCACCCCGCCTGGAGGCCATTACATCTTGCTTCTGTGTGTGTCCTCCCTGAAAAGATGTCCGTCAGCGCGGAGCAGAAGTTGGAGATCGACCGTCTGAGGCGTGAGCTGGACGCCTTGGGGGCGGAGCTACAGCGGGCAAACGGCGCCCTGCACAGCCACGAAATGGTGGGAGGCGGTTAGAGGGACCTTTTGATACCAGAGGGGGAGGAGCTTCCATTAACTTGTGTGTGTGTGTGGTCCTCAGAGCGGCACCCAGCTGAGCAGCTCGGTGGCGGGGCTGCAGGCGGAGAGGGAGGGGCTGCTGCACGCCGCCAGGGACCAGGAGGCGGAGCTTAACGCCCTCAGGCAGCAAGCGCAGCTCCACCAGAGCAACCTGGAGCAGGAGAGAGAGAGGAGGAGCCAGGAGCTGGAGGGCCTCCACACACAGCTGCAGCTACAGGTACACACACACACACACAGCTACAGGTACACACACACACACACACACAGCTACAGGTACACACACACACACACACACACACACATATATACACGCAGCTACAGGTACACACAAACACACACACACACACAGCTACAGGTACACACACACACACACACACAGCTACAGGTACACACACACACACACACACATATATACACGCAGCTACAGGTACACACACACACACATACACACACATGTACACACACAGCTGCAGCTACAGGTACACACACATATATATACACACAGCTGCAGCTACAGGTACACACACACACACACACACACACATATATACACACAGCTGCAGCTACAGGTACACACACACACACACACACATAAATACACACAGCTGCAGCTACAGGTACACACACACACACACATATATACACACAGCTGCAGCTACAGGTACACACACACACACACATATACACACACACACACACATATATACACACAGCTGCAGCTACAGGTACACACACACACACACACATGTACACACACAGCTTCAGCTACAGGTACACACACACATATATGCACAGCTGCAGCTACAGGTACACACACACACACACACATACACACACACACACACACACACATATACACACAGCTGCAGCTACAGGTACACACACACACATACACACACACATGTACACACACAGCTACAGGTACACACACACACACATACATATATACACACAGCTGCAGCTACAGGTACACACATACACACACATGTACACACACACACACATGTACACACACAGCTGCAGCTACAGGTACACACACACATATACACACACACATATATATACACACAGCTGCAGCTACAGGTACACACACACACACACACATACACACATGTACACACACAGCTGCAGCTACAGGTACACACACACACACATACACATACACACACAGGTACACACACACACACACATATATATATATATACACACAGCTACAGGTACACACACATATACACACACATATATACACACAGCTGCAGCTACAGGTACACACACACATATATACACACACAGCTACAGGTACACACACATATATATATACACACAGCTGCAGCTACAGGTACACACACATACACACACACATACACATACACACAGGTACACACACACACACACACACATATATACACACAGCTGCAGCTACAGGTACACACACACATACACACACACAGGTACACACAGCTGCAGCTACATGTATACACACACAGGTACACACACACATATATATACACACACAGCTGCAGCTACAGGTACACACACACATACACACACAGGTACACACACACATATATACACACAGCTGCAGCTACAGGTACACACACACATACACACACAGGTACACACACATATATACACACACAGCTGCAGCTACAGGTACACACACACATACACACACAGGTACACACACACACATATATACACACAGCTGCAGCTACAGGTACACACACACATACACACACAGGTACACACACACACATATATACACACAGCTGCAGCTACAGGTACACACACAGGTACACACACACACATATATATACACACAGCTGCAGCTACAGGTACACACACATACATATATACACACAGCTGCAGCTACAGGTACACACACACACATATATACACACAGCTGCAGCTACAGGTACACACACAGGTACACACACACACATATATATACACACAGCTGCAGCTACAGGTACACACACACACACACACACATATATACACACAGCTGCAGCTACAGGTACACACACATACATATATACACACAGCTGCAGCTACAGGTACACACACACACATATATACACACAGCTGCAGCTACAGGTACACACACACATACACACACAGGTACACACACACACATATATATACACACAGCTACAGGTACACACACACATACACACACAGGTACACACACACACATATATACACACAGCTGCAGCTACAGGTACACACACACATACACACACAGGTACACACACACATATATATACACACAGCTGCAGCTACAGGTACACACACATACACACACACACAGGTACACACACACACATATATACACACAACTGCAGCTACAGGTACACACACATACACATACACACAGGTACACACACACACACATATATACACACACAGCTGCAGCTACAGGTACACACATACACATACACACAGGTACACACACACATATATACACACAGCTGCAGCTACAGGTACACACACACACACACACACACACCTTACGACCCGCACAGTGAAGCTGTGGTGAATGTGTGTGTGTGTGTGCTTGTCCCAGGCATCCCGTGGGGACCATCTCTCCCGGCGGGTGGAGGCGGAGCCTTTCTCTCTGCTGCAGTGCTCCGTGGTCGAGGCGGAGGGCATCGTGCTGGACGCCGTGGCAACGCTGGACGACCCCGTGCACCTGGGCTGCAGCAGCTCGCCGGGTACCACACGCAACGCACACGCAACGCACACGCAATGCACACGCAACGCACACGCAACGCACACGCAATGCAACGCACACGCAACGCACACGCAATGCAACGCACACGCATGTAAGCAGAGTAAATACTTTTTATATTTCTTCAGATTATTTGGTGAATCGAGCTGAAGTCACTTTGATCTCCATCGACAAAATGCAGCAGAACCACCGAGCGTACCTACAGCGCCCCGATGGTGAGGAGCGGTACTACACCCAGTACACACCCAGTACACACCCAGTACACAACCAGTACACACCTAGTACACAACCAGTACACACCCAGTACACACCTAGTACACACCCAGTACACACCCAGTACACACCCAGTACACACCCAGTACACAC
Source organism: Pseudoliparis swirei (assembly GCF_029220125.1). Lineage (NCBI taxonomy): Eukaryota > Metazoa > Chordata > Actinopteri > Perciformes > Liparidae > Pseudoliparis > Pseudoliparis swirei. The sequence continues at coordinate 23,299,782 of NC_079402.1, forward strand.
CTAGTACACAACCAGTACACACCCAGTACACACCTAGTACACACCCAGTACACACCCAGTACACACCCAGTACACACCTAGTACACACCTAGTACACACCCAGTACACACCCAGTACACAACCAGTACACACCTAGTACACACCCAGTACACACCCAGTACACACCCAGTACACACCCAGTACACAACCAGTACACACCAGTACACACAGTACACACCAGTACACACCTAGTACACACCAGTACACACCCAGTACACACCAGTACACACCAGTACACACCCAGTACACACCTAGTACACACCCAGTACACACCCAGTACACAACCAGTACACACCCAGTACACACCTAGTACACACCCAGTACACACCCAGTACACACCTAGTACACACCCAGTACACACCCAGTACACACCCAGTACACACCTAGTACACAACCAGTACACACCTAGTACACACCTAGTACACACCCAGTACACACAGCAGTACACACCCAGTACACACCTAGTACACAACCAGTACACACCCAGTACACACCAGTACACACCCAGTACACACCCAGTACACACCTAGTACACACCCAGTACACACCCAGTACACACCCAGTACACACCCAGTACACACCCAGTACACACCCAGTACACACCCAGTACACACCCAGTACACACCCAGTACACACCCAGTACACAACCAGTACACACCCAGTACACACCAGTACACACCCAGTACACACCCAGTACACACCCAGTACACACCAGTACACAACCAGTACACAACCAGTACACAACCAGTACACACCCAGTACACAACCAGTACACACCCAGTACACACCCAGTACACAACCAGTACACACCCAGTACACACCCAGTACACACCCAGTACACAACCAGTACACAACCAGTACACACCCAGTACACAACCAGTACACACCCAGTACTACACCCAGTACACACCCAGTACACACCCAGTACACACCAGTACACCAGTACACACACCAGTACACCCAGTACACACCCAGTACACACCCAGTACACACCCAGTACACACCCAGTACACACCCAGTACACACCCAGTACACACCCAGTACACACCTAGTACACACCAGTACACACAGTACACACCAGTACACACCCAGTACACACCCAGTACACACCCAGTACACACCAGTACACACCAGTACACACCCAGTACACACCCAGTACACACCCAGTACACACCCAGTACACACCTGGTACACAGTACACCCAGTACACACCCAGTACACACCCAGTACAGTACACACCAGTACACACCTAGTACACCAGTGTACACACCCAGTACACACCCAGTACACAGTACACACCCAGTACTTGTACACACCTGTGTGTACTTGTACACACCTGTACTTGTACACCTGTGTACTTGTACACACCTGTGTACTTGTACTACCTGTGTGTACTTGTACCACCTGTGTACTTGTACCACCTGGTACTTGTACTACCTGTGTACTTGTACTACCTGTGTACTTGTCCTACCTGTGTGTACTTGTACTACCTGTGTACTTGTACTACCTGCGTGTACTTGTACTACCTGTGTACTTGTCCTACCTGTGTGTACTTGTACTACCTGTGTACTTGTACTACCTGTGTACTTGTACCACCTGTGTGTACTTGTACACCTGTGCTTGTACCTGTGTACTACCTGTGTACTTGTACTACCTGTGTACTTGTACTACCTGTGTGTACTTGTACTACCTGTGTACTTGTACTACCTGCGTGTACTTGTACTACCTGTGTGTACTTGTACTACCTGTGTACTTGTACTACCTGTGTGTACTTGTACTACCTGCGTGTACTTGTACTACCTGTGTGTACTTGTACTACCTGCGTGTACTTGTACTACCTGCGTGTACTTGTCCTACCTGTGTGTACTTGTCCTACCTGCGTGTACTTGTACTACCTGCGTGTACTTGTCCTACCTGCGTGTACTTGTACTACCTGTGTGTACTTGTACTACCTGTGTACTTGTACTACCTGTGTGTACTTGTACTACCTGTGTGTACTTGTACTACCTGTGTACTTGTACTACCTGCTTGTACTCTTGTACCTACCTGCATGTACTTGTCCCACCTGTGCTTGTACTTGTACCACTGTGTGTACTTGTACCACCTGTGTGTACTTGTACCACCTGTGTGCTTGTACCACCTGTGCTTGTCCCACCCTGTGTACTTGTACTACCTGTGTGCTTGTACCACCTGTGTACTTGTACCACCTGTGTACTTGTACCTACTGTGTGTACTTGTCCCACCTGTGTGTACTTGTACTTGTACCACCTGTGTACTTGTACCACCTGTGTGCTTGTACCACCTGTGTACTTGTACCTGCAGTACTTGCACTTGTACTACCTGTGTACTTGTACTACCTGTGTACTTGTACTACCTGTGTGTACTTGTACTACCTGCGTGTACTTGTACTACCTGTGTACTTGTACTACCTGTGTACTTGTACTACCTGCGTGTACTTGTACTACCTGTGTACTTGTACTACCTGTGTACTTATCCTACCTGTGTGTACTACCTGTACCACCATGTGTACTTGTACCACCTGTGTGCTTGTACTACCTGTGTGTACTTGTCCCACCTGTGTACTTGTACTACCTGCGTGTACTTGTACTACCTGTGTACTTGTCCTACCTGTGTGTACTTGTACTACCTGTGTACTTGTACTACCTGTGTACTTGTCCTACCTGTGTGTACTTGTACTACCTGTGTACTTGTACTACCTGTGTACTTGTACTACCTGTGTGTACTTGTACTACCTGTATTTACTTGTACTACCTGTGTACTTGTACCACCTGTGTGTGCTTGTACTACCTGTGTGTACTTGTACTACCTGTGTGTACTTGTCCTACCTGTGTGTACTTGTACTACCTGCGTGTACTTGTCCTACCTGCGTGTACTACCTGTGTACTTGTACCACCTGTGTGTACTTGTCCCACCTGTGTACTTGTACCACCTGTGTGTACTTGTACCACCTGTGTGTACTTGTACTACCTGTGTGTACTTGTCCTACCTGTGTACTTGTACTACCTGCGTGTACTTGTCCTACCTGTGTGTACTTGTACTACCTGTGTGTACTTGTCCTACCTGCGTGTACTTGTCCTACCTGTGTGTACTTGTACTACCTGTGTACTTGTCCTACCTGTGTGTACTTGTACTACCTGTGTACTTGTCCTACCTGTGTGTACTTGTACTACCTGCGTGTACTTGTCCTACCTGCGTGTACTTGTCCTACCTGCGTGTACTTGTCCTACCTGTGTACTTGTCCCACCTGTGTGTACTTGTCCCACCTGTGTACTTGTCCTGCCTGGTACTTGTCCCACCTGTACTTGTACTACCTGCGTGTACTTGTACTACCTGTGTGTACTTGTCCTACCTGCGTGTACTTGTCCTACCTGCGTGTACTTGTCCTACCTGCGTGTACTTGTACTACCTGCGTGTACTTGTCCTACCTGCGTGTACTTGTCCTACCTGTGTGTACTTGTACTACCTGCGTGTACTTGTTCACCTGTGTACTTGTCCTACCTGTGTGTACTTGTCCTACCTGTGTGTACTTGTACTACCTGCGTGTACTTGTCCTACCTGCGTGTACTTGTCCTACCTGTGTGTACTTGTACTACCTGTGTGTACTTGTCCTACCTGTGTGTACTTGTCCTACCTGCGTGTACTTGTCCTACCTGCGTGTACTTGTACTACCTGTACTTGTCCTACCTGTGTGCTTGTACCACCTGTGCTTGTCCCACCTGTGTGCTTGTACCACCTGTGTGTACTTGTCCCACCTGTGTACTTGTCCACCTGTGTACTTGTACTACCTGTGTACTTGTCCTACCTGCGTGTACTTGTACTACCTGCGTGTACTTGTCCTACCTGCGTGTACTTGTACTACCTGCGTGTACTTGTCCTACCTGCGTGTACTTGTCCTACCTGCGTGTACTTGTCCTACCTGCGTGTACTTGTCCTACCTGCGTGTACTTGTACTACCTGCGTGTACTTGTCCTACCTGCGTGTACTTGTACTACCTGCGTGTACTTGTCCTACCTGCGTGTACTTGTACTACCTGTGTACTTGTCCTACCTGCGTGTACTTGTCCTACCTGCGTGTACTTGTACTACCTGTGTACTTGTCCTACCTGCGTGTACTTGTCCTACCTGCGTGTACTTGTCCTACCTGCGTGTACTTGTCCTACCTGCGTGTACTTGTCCTACCTGCGTGTACTTGTCCACCTGTGTACTTGTCCTACCTGTGTACTTGTCCCACCTGTGTACTTGTCCCACCTGTGTACTTGTCCCACCTCGTGTACTTGTCCACCTGTGTACTTGTACTACCTGCATGTACTTGTACTACCTGTGTGTACTTGTCCACTCCTGTACTTGTCCCACTGCGTACTTGTACCACCTCATGTGCCCTTGTACTACCTGTGTACTTGTACCACCATGTACTTGTACTCCAGCGATTGACTCAGTTCTCACCTCGTACGGCCTGTGTACTTGTCCACACGGTACTTGTCCCACTCCGTACTTGTACCACCTGTACTTGTACACACCTGCGTACATGTACACGACCATGCACATGTACATGTACACGTACATGTACACATGCACATGTTCACATGTACAAGTACACATGTACAAGTACACATGTACAGGTACTTGTACACATGTACTTGTACACATGTACCTGTACTTGTACACATGTACCTGTACTTGTACATACCACATGTACATGTACCTGTACACATGTACATGTACATACTTGTACACATGTACCTGTACTTGTCCACATGTACTTGTACATGTACCTGTACTTGTACACATGTACCTGTACACATGTACATGTACCTGTACACATGTACCTGTACTTGTACACATGTACTTGTACACATGTACCTGTACTTGTCCACATGTACTTGTACACATGTACCTGTACTTGTCCACATGTACCTGTACTTGTACACATGTACCTGTACTTGTCCACATGTACCTGTACACATGTACCTGTTCACATGTACCTGTTCACATGTACCTGTACACGTGTACCTGTACACATGTACCTGTACTTGTCCACATGTACTTGTACACATGTACCTGTACTTGTCCACATGTACTTGTACACATGTACCTGTACTTGTACACATGTACCTGTACACATGTACATGTACCTGTACACATGTACATGTACCTGTACACATGTACCTGTACTTGTACACATGTACCTGTACTTGTCACATGTACTTGTACACATGTACCTGTACTTGTACACATGTACCTGTACTTGTCCACATGTACTTGTACACATGTACCTGTACTTGTACACATGTACCTGTACTTGTACACATGTACTTGTACACATGTACCTGTACTTGTCCACATGTACTTGTACACATGTACCTGTACTTGTACACATGTACTTGTACACATGTACCTGTACTTGTACACATGTACTTGTACACATGTACTTGTACACATGTACCTGTACTTGTACACATGTACTTGTACACATGTACCTGTACTTGTCCACATGTACTTGTACACATGTACCTGTACTTGTACACATGTACTTGTACTTGTCCACATGTACTTGTACACATGTACCTGTACTTGTACACATGTACCTGTACTTGTACACATGTACCTGTACTTGTACACATGTACCTGTACTTGTCCACATGTACTTGTACACATGTACTTGTACACATGTACCTGTACTTGTACACATGTACTTGTACACATGTACCTGTACTTGTCCACATGTACTTGTACACATGTACCTGTACTTGTCCACATGTACTTGTACACATGTACCTGTACTTGTCCACATGTACCTGTACACATGTACCTGTACTTGTACATGTACTTGTACACATGTACTTGTACACATGTACCTGTACTTGTCCACATGTACTTGTACACATGTACCTGTACTTGTACCCGTGTCACGGTCCTCCAGGCCTGGCCGACGGCTGCCGTCTCTGTGCTGATCTCTGCCTCCAGTACCTGAAGGACCTGAAGCTGCAGGCCTCGTTACCGAGGGCAGATCCCTCCGCTGTGCGCCGCAGCGTGCAGCGGATCCTCGCCCTGGCACAGGTGAGCCTCGCAGTACCACAAAGTACATGTGTGTATATATAAATACATATATAAGTACATAAACGCTGTGTTCCTCAGGACCTGCGTCCCAAAGGACGGGACGTCCTCAAAGAGGAGCTGGGAGCCATGGTGGACCAGGAGATGATCGCCACGGCAACGGCCATCGAAGAGGCGGTGCTCAGGATGGACGTGAGGACACACACACACACACACACACACAGACACACACTGACACACACAGATAGACACACACACACACACACACACACAGACACACACTGACACACACAGATAGACACACACTCACACACACACAGACACACACACACACACATAGACACACACACACACACACACAGAGACACACAGACACACACACACACACAGAGACACACAGACACACACACACTGACACACACAGATAGACACACACTCACACACACACAGAGACACACACACACACACACACACACACACACACACACACACACACACACACTCACACACACACACACACACACACACACACACACTCACACACACACACACTCCCCTCTCTGTCCTCAGGAGATCCTGAACCAGACGAGGAGAGAAGCGTCTGGCGTCCAGCTGGAGGTCAACCAGAGGTGAGAGAGCTGCTCCAGAGGAGAGGACTGCAGCGCCACACACCTGACCTGTGTGTGTGTGTGTGTGTGTGTGTGTGTGTGTGTGTGTGTGTGTGTGTGTGTGTGTGTGAATCTGTGTGTGTGTGTGTGTGTCTGTGTGTGTCTGTGTGTGTCTCTGTGTGTGTGTGTCTGTGTGTGTGTCTGTGTGTGTGTGTGTGTGTCTGTGTGTGTGTGTGTGTGTGTGTGTGTGTGTCTGTGTGTGTGTGTCTGTGTGTGTGTGTGTGTGTGTGTGTGTGTGTGTGTGTGTGTGTGTGTGTGTGTGTCTGTGTGTGTCTGTGTGTGTGTGTGTGTGTGTGTGTGTGTGTGTGTGTGTGTGTCTGTGTGTGTGTCTCTGTGTGTGTGTGTCTGTGTGTGTCTGTGTGTGTGTGTGTGTGTGTGTGTTCCTCCTCTCAGCATCCTGGGATCCTGTTCAGACCTCATGAAGGTCAGAACATCGGCTTCTTCTTCTGTGGTGGTTTAAATTCATTTGTCTTCATTTGTTTAAACTCCTCCTCTTCCTCTTCCTCCTCCTCCTCCTCCAGGCCGTTCACATGCTGGTGACGGCGTCCACCGACCTGCAGAAGGACATCGTGGAGGGCGGCCGGGTGAGTTTGACATCTTCAGGAACCTTTGAGTTGCTTTCAAGGAAAGAAGTTCGACGTGAACCTAATGATTTGATTGTGGCGATGCAAAGTGAAGGTGATCATCAGTGAGCTCTGGATTTAGAATATTATATATATCGTATTCTAAAAACACAGAAACAAGCCGACCAATCGGAGCTCACGGTCCGGCTCCCCGTCAGGAGGTCAAAGTCTCCGCGGTGCGTTCACTGACCCGTGGTTCTCTCTCCAGGGAGCGGCGTCCGTCACCGACTTCTACGCCAAAAACTCTCGCTGGACCGAAGGCCTGATCTCCGCCTCCAAGGCCGTCGGCTGGGGCGCCACGCAGCTGCTGTGAGTCCCGCAACGCGAGTGCTGTCGTTGAACATGGACCCCCCCTCACCCCCCCTCTGTGTCGCCCAGGGACTCGGCCGACCGCGTGGTGGGCGCGGACGGAGCGTACGAGGAGCTCATCGCGTGTTCTCACGAGATCGCGGCGAGCACGGCTCACCTGGTCGCCGCCTCCAAGGTACGACACGCTGCTGCTGTGTGGAGCCCTGAGTGCACCTGAATGCACCTGCTGGGCTTTTGTGTTAAACTTAAACTGGTCCGATCTGGTCTAACTGGTCCGATCTGGTCTAACTAGTCCGATCTGGTATTAAACTGGTCCGATCTGGTCTAACTGGTCTAACTGGTCCGATCTGGTCTAACTGGTCCGATCTGGTCTAACTGGTCCGATCTGGTCTAACTGGTCCGATCTTCGTGGCGCTCTGAACTCTTTCAGGTGAAGGCCGACCGCGGCAACAAGAAGCTTCAGACGCTGAAGCAGGCGTCGCGGCACGTGAACGACATGGCGGCGCTGGTCGTCACCTCCACCAAACACGGGCAGCTGCAGATCTCCGACCAAGGTGGGGGGGTGGGGGGTGGGGGGGGTGACGCCCTACTGTCCCGCCAGCGTTGACCCCGTGACCTCTCTCAGGTGCGATGGACTTCTCCGGCATGTCGCTGATCAAGCTGAAAACGGAGGAGATGGAAGCTCAGGTGAGGCGTTCGAGTCCCCGACGTTTCTCCCGTGGTTTTGAGAGTTTCTAACCAGCGGTGGAGTACTGTCCCTTTAAGGGTCTGAACGACTCCTGACGACTGCGTGGCCTCTGGGTCTCTCAGGTGAAGGTGCTGCAGCTGGAGAGCCAGCTGGACCAGGAGCGGGTCCGCCTGGGGGAGCTGAGGAAGAGGCACTACGAGCTGGACGCCGCCAGGGACGGGAACGCCAACATGGCCGCCGGGAACGCTGCCGCCGCCGGGGACGCCGACGACTACGACTTCCCCCCGCCGCCGCCGCCCAACCTGCTGGACTCCGCGCCGGAGCCTCAGTCCTCCTCACAGACAGAGCCGCACCTGAACACCCAGAGCTATCCGTCCACCAATCCCTTTGCCCCGACCCAGACCGTCACCCCGACCCAGACCTTCCCCCAGACCCAGACCTTCCCCCAGACCGTCACCCCGACCCAGACCTCCCCCCCGACCCAGACCTTCCCCCAGACCGTCACCCCGACCCAGACCTTCCCCCAGACCGTCACCCCGACCCAGACCTCCACCCCGACCCAGACCTTCCCCAGACCGTCACCCGACCCAGACCTCCCCACCCAGACCTTCCCCAGACCCAGACCGTCACCCCGACCCAGACCGTCACCCCGATCCAGACCTTCCCCCCGACCCAGACCTTCCCCCCGACCCAGACCTTCCCCCCGATCGAGACCTTCCCCCCGACCCAGACATTCCCTCAGACCGTCACCCCGACCCAGACATTCCCCCAGACCCAGACCTTCCCCCGGACCGTCACCCCGACCCAGACCTTCCCCCAGACCTTCCCCCCGACCCAGACATTCCCTCAGACCGTCACCCCGACCCAGACGTTCCCCCAGACCGTCACCCCGACCCAGACCTTCCCCCGGACTGTCACCCCGACCCAGACCTTCCCCCCGACCCAGACCTTACCCCAGACCCAGACCTTCCCCCAGACCTTCCCCCCGACCCAGACATTCCCTCAGACCGTCACCCCGACCCAGACCTTCCCCCAGACCGTCACCCCGACCCAGACCTTCCCCCCGATTCAAGCCTACACCCCAACAATCACTTGCACCCCGACCCAGACTCACCTAACACCCCAGACCTACTCCCCCAGCCTCTCCCGGCCTAATTCTCCATCTCTGCTGAAAACGCCGGCGTCGCCCACTGCCGAGCCCACCGCCGAGCCCGCCGCCAAGCCCGCCTCCAGGAGGACCAACATCTTTACCAAATCTGGGAACTTGCTGAAGAACGCGGTGAGGGCTGAAACCTAAACACCTCGACTCTAACGTAGAAGAACCTGGTGTCTCTTGAGGATTAATGTTTTCTTCTTCTTCTTCTTTTTCTTTTATTGCAGTTCAAACGAGGTGAAGCTGGAACCGGGGAATCTTGAAGCCAAAAGCACTTTCAAATATACTTATATAACTTTGAATCACTCATTAGGAGCTTAAAATTACACATTTTTAGCTAAATGTGCAAATTGATAGTCTATTTTTGTTATCATACAATATATCATGTGACTGATTACTGTTATTAAAAACCATTAAATGATCTGAGGCGGTTTGGTTCCTCAGATTTCTGCTTTGAGGTTTTAAATATATGCTCAGTTTTATTTAGGAGGAAAAGTCCACGTCGGGGTTAAATGAGAGAACTAGTGTAGAGAGAAGAGGAGGGGCCCCAGGACGCTGCCTTGAGGGACTCCAGATCTCAAATCTAAATTGGGTCATTCATAAAATCTAAGTTTATACACTTCTTTACTACAGAAGCTACTCAGGAATATGAACCGCATTCCTTCTCTTCTTCTTACTTCCTATCTTTCTTTACTCCCTCCCTTTTTAGTTTGATCAAAATATTATATCTGCTCAGAACCTCATGACAGGTGTTGACTAGTGTGGGAACGTAACTACAAGTACATTAGAGTGTAGAGAGGAGGGGCCCCAGGACGCTGCCTTGGGGGACTCCAGACCTCAAATCTAAATTGGGTCATTCTTAAATCTTGTACTTTGTACTCAACTAGTAGAGTATTTGTTAAATTACATTTAGCTGACGCTTATATCCAAAACGACTCCAAGTAAGTGAATTCAAAACAATCAAGAAAGAACTGTTTTTGTGCTTTAAGTAAGTGCTACTACCAGTTGGGTGTCATTGGCATATGGTCGGACAAGCCATGCGAGCAAATGACAGAGCCGAGAGAACTAGAGGCTAGAGAGAAGAGGAGGGGCCCCAGGACGCTGCCTTGAGGGACCCCAGACCTCCAAAATCTAAAATCGGGTTATTCTTAAAATCAGAGTGCAACTTCAACTCGGGGTTGGTGGAAGAATTCATTTTATTCTGATCTTACAGACTTCCATGTTATAATAAACTGGTGGAACATTTAAGAAGAGAACAGTTTGTTTCAAGTATCAAACATTATAATAAACACTGAACGGCACTATGTACGTGACTCAATGAAAGCTAGCTGGTCTTTCCTGAAGGAGTTTGACTTGATGCATTCAGATATTAATCATGCAGTATTCACAGATGTCCTTAAAGACCGTTTTCCTGGTTTCAGATCGAGTGCTGCGGTCACATGGTTGTTTTCCTGAGGCTGATGCTGCCGTATGAACACGGGACAGATCCTGAAAAAAAAAAAAAATATCCAAAAAACCCTATTTGATATTTTACAATATTTACATTTTCACAGCTATAATAACCAAATGGGAATCTGAGGATTGAACCATAACGAATAAAATCGTGGAAATGCTTCCCCCGCCTCCGAGTGTTTGGGTTATTAATGTTTACATGGTGTGTTTATAAAAAAAATTCCAGTAAATTGAAACGACTGAATATATTCAAAGTGCTTGCGAAAGTATAGAAATGTAGCTTCACTTAAATTACAAATAACAACAAAGGAATCTTTTGGTCATGAATTAACCTCCAGACAGACATAACTTAATCAAGAACACCACCTCCCCACAGCCGTCATCCCTCCTCCACTTCTGTAAAGATGTCACATAAGAAGTATTGGGACACATTGGTAGGCTCCTCCTCTCTGGAGGCAGGCTCCTCCCTTCTAGAGGTATCCTCCTCCTCTCTGGAGTCACTTCTCTGAGAAGCCGGAGCCTGAAACAAAAGAACAACGAGGACTCAGGACTCAGGAGTCAGGACTCAGGACTCAGGACTCCACTCGTTCCCTCCTCACCTCGGCCGGTCGCGGGGTGTTGGGAGCGCGTGGCGTTGGGGTCGAGGTCGCCGTTGGGGTCAGTCGCCCTGCGGCGGCCCGTGTGGTTCTGGCCTCCGGGCCCTTGGGGGCGGCGGCCCGTGTGGTTCTGACCTCCGGGCCCTTGGGGGCGGCGGCCCGTGTGGTTCTGGCCTCCGGGCCCTTGGGGGCGGCGGCGCATGTGGTTCTGGCCTCCGGGCCCTTGGAGGCGGCGCCTTTGGGCTTCCTAGTCGGGGGATTTGTAAAACTATTAAAACTCAGAGTTCTCGCTAAAGGAAAATAAATCCAGCGTTCAAGTCGTTCTCACGACTCCTCCCGGTTCTCCTCCCGGTTCTCCTCACCGGTTCTGGCTCCGGGTCGCCCGGGCCTGGGCGGCTCGTGCTCCCGGGCCGCTGGCCTCGGGCTGCGTTGGGATGGGGATCGACCCCGTTCCCACGGCAACGAGGGTCGTGCCGGCCCGCCTCCTCTTCGTGGTCTCGGGCTCGTTGGCGGAGGAGAGACGGGCCGCTCCACCTCGCCGCTCCTCGCGGTTCTGCAGCCGACCCGGTGGAGTCTGAGGAGACACAACAAAACCATGTGGATGTGAATCCAGACGTATGCGGCAGATTTCAGCTCCACCTGGTTCTCCAGAACCTCTCTTACCGAACACGCAGCCGGCTCAGGGACCCAGACCGGGTCCGACTCGCCGCTCTCCTCCACGGGAGGAGGAGGAGGAGGAGCGCTGCTGAGGAGGAGGAGGAGGAGAGTCGTAGAATCAGACAGATTCACGCATGCATGACGGGCCGATGGGAGGCGGGCTGACCTCTGACCGGGGCCGAGGGGTTCTGGCCCGCCGGGGCTCTCCGTCAGAGAGAGGACGAGGGGCGGTCCTCGTCTCGCCGGCTCCGTCTCGTTGGAGCGACGCGCTGCAGAACACAAACACTTCCTGTCAGCATCGTGGCGTCCACCATGAGACTCAGAGAGGTTCAAATGAAAACACGAGATCCCAGCGCTCCAAGAGAAGTCCAGAGTTATCATGAAAAGTATTTAATAAAAGAACAAGCAGCAGATAAATTTATATATAAATATATATAAATACATATATATATATAGATACATATATATAAATATATAGATACATATAAATACATATAAACATATATATAAATATATAGATACATATATATAAATACATATAAATATATAGATACATATATATAAATATATAGATACATATATATATAAAGATAAATATAGATACATATATATATAAACATATATAAATATATATCTATATATCTGTCCCCGCCGGGCGTGCTCACGTGGAGACGAGTCCACGACTTAAATGTGTCGTTAAAATGCAAAAATAGCGAACTGTCAATCGTCTTCCAAGATTCCGAGGGTTCTTAAACGCATCCAGGCGCTGGGATTAAAGCTTCTCATTGGTTGGCATCAGGTCACATGACACAGCATGCTATTGGCTAACCGCTACAAGGAGGCGGTGCTCCTCTGAACCAGAAACAATGATGCTACTTCCGCTACCTTTTCACTTACAGCCCTTCACAATAAGATGGGCTTCAAAATAAAATGTAATTTCATTCTCACCCGAGTGATCCTAGTTATGATAACCATAAAACATCTTACAGTCAGTGTTACAGTTACATGTTCTCCTAATATCTCTTATTAATTATCATGTTTTATTTATGGGCAAGTATATATAATTACACTTGTCCGACTCTAGAGTCACACAGCCGCTCTACCTGGAGGCTCCTCGCGGTTCTCCAGCAGCCGACCCGGTTGTGTCTGAGGAAAAAATATATAGAAATATAAATATATGGATATGAATCCAGACGTATTCGTCAGATTTCAGCTCCACGTGGTTCTTCAGAACCTCTCTTACCGAACACGCAGCCGGCTCAGGGACCCGGACCGGGTCCGACTCGCCGCTCCCCTCCGCAGGAGGAGGAGGAGCTTCTCCTCCGGGACTCTGACGTGACGCGGCGGGTCCAGGAGGACGGGGGAGGAGTTCTGGCCGGCTGGGCGAGCAGCTGGGGATCTCCGTCAGAGAGAGGATGAAGAACGGCTCGTCTGGATCCGGAGGGGGGGGGGGGTTACCTAAAGGCCACGGTGCATTCACTGGAAACGGGACAAAAAGCAACTGAAGTCTGACTTACCGTCAGGGAGCGTCCGGGCGCCTCCTGCGCTCGCTGAAGACGGGTCTCTACGTTGTGAAGTGGCGCCCTCTGGTGGGTCGGGGATGTCGGGTCGACCCGACACCACCGCAGCTTCTGAGCGAGCGGCGCCAGCTGTGGGACAGACGACCCGGTAAAAGAGGTCAGCGCGGGCCGGCGGGGTCGCGTGGTTCTACGAGAACGTTCCATCTGCCACACCTGGTTCTGCCCGCTGGGCCCGGCTGCTGAGGACCAGGCGGGGTTTGGGTCGGACGAGCCGGCCGCGGCGAGCCTGCGGAGCTTTTCTGGAGGGCGAGTCGGTCGGTTCTGACGGGTCGGCCGGTTCTGACGGGTCGCTGCATCGAGAGGACAGAACAGGAGACGCTGGTGAGTCCCCACTGGGGCATTCAGAACATCGGGCCGGGCGGCGGCTGCTTCGGGCTCACCTCTGGTTCTGACTGCTGTCAGAACCTTGCTGGGCTGCATCTGGACCCGGCGCCTCACACGCAGCCTCTAGAAGAGACGACCGGGTCCTTTCTCTAGAACCGGCGGTGACATCCGGCGCCGCACTCGGACCGGCCGTCGGCCGGGCGCTGGACCCGGTGGCGCCCGCGGACGGGTCTCGGAGCCATTGGGAGGCGGGTCCAGCCTCCACCTGATCGGTACCGGTCGTGTTCGTAGCGCTCACATCTTCCAGAACCACGTCGGTATTCAGAGGCCAATCAGAGGCGCCCCAATACTTCAAGATGGCGAGGTCAGCGGGGGGGGGGGTCATCTCTCGTGACGCCACCTCGGACTCGGCAGGTTCCTGTGGTTCTGGTTCTGGTTCTTTGCTGACGACGTTCGTCTGCAGCGCTGCAGCTTCAGGGGATCCCAGACGTTGCCTCCTTGGGGGAACCGGTTCTGAGACCTTTGAGTCCGGTCCGACGGCCGCGGACCGATCCTCTGCCGGCGGTTCCGACCCCGAAGCAGCGCCGGTACTTTCAATTGGACTCGGAGGGGCGGCGCTGCAGGCGGGCCGGGCCCTCGAGGTCCGGCTGCAGGGCGACTCCGTACGCCGCGGCGCCGGTTTGGACCTCGCCGATCTCGACGTCTGCGGCAGGTTGGGTTTGGGTTTGACTTTCTGGACCCGGCGTCTGGGGGAGAACACGCCGCCGCCGGGGGCCGGGCCCGCCTCCGGACCGCCTGGGAGGGACTCTGTGACCCCGGGGTCGGAGGTCAGCCTCCCCCCCGAGCAGGACGCCGGCCCTCGTGCGGCTCGCTCCCTGCCGGGTGTGACCTGGGCTTCCAGAACACGCCGACCCGGTTCCACCCGACCGCCGGTCTCTGTCGTCCCGCCGGCCGCCGGGGGGATCGGAGCAGAAGCATCCGGACGCCGCCGTGGGGGAGGAGCCTCTCTGGTGTCCTGGTGGACTCGGGGTTCTGGCGGCGGGTCGGAGTCTCTCTCTGGGGCTTCAGAACCCAGACTCCTGGCCGCCGGCGCCTCCTCCTCCTCCTCCTCCTCCTCGCCCGTCTCTCCTGTGGGCTCGCCGTCACCGCTCTCTGCTCCCTCAGGGGTTCCGTCTGCGCGGCTCTCCTCGGGCTCCATGGATTCCACGAGGGAGACGACGGCGTCGGGAACGGCCTCCGGCGTTTCCGTCGCTGCGCGGTCAGGAGGCGAGGCGATCTCGTCTGGCGGGACGGTTTCATTCTCATCGGCCGGCGTCGTTCCTGCAAGGAGAAACATTGAAATCATCCGTTTAGAATGCAGCCGCTCGGCGGGGGAGGAGGCGGCGCCCGGCGTCTGACCCGCGGCGCCCGGCGCGTCTCGTGGGCTCCGGGCCGACGGGGGGGCGTGGCCCAGGGAGCCGATGGTCAGCAGCGTGTGAGCGGCCTCGTTCTCAGACACTAAGAACAAAACAAAGACCACGAGAAGATGACTCACGACTCTACGCACGGACAGCTACGTCAGAGGACCTCTTACCTTCCACAGGGTCGGAGGAGAGGAGGTCGATCACGTCCTGCAGGGAACACGAGAGTCAGTGACGATTCTCTGGTGTCATGAAGTCTACATAGTTAATGTGGTAGTGACTATTCTCTGGTGTTAATGAAGTCTCTACATAGTTAATGTGGTAGTGACTATTCTCTGGTGTAATGAAGTCTCTACATAGTTAATGTGGTAGTGACTATTCTCTGGTGTAATGAAGTCTCTACATAGTTAATGTGGTAGTGACTATTCTCTGGTGTAATGAAGTCTCTACATAGTTAATGTGGTAGTGACTATTCTCTGGTGTAATGAAGTCTCTACATAGTTAATGTGGTAGTGACTATTCTCTGGTGTAATGAAGTCTCTACATAGTTAATGTGGCAGTGACTATTCTCTGGTGTCATGAAGTCTCTACATAGTTAATGTGGTAGTGACTATTCTCTGGTGTAATGAAGTCTCTACATAGTTAATGTGGTAGTGACTATTCTCTGGTGTAATGAAGTCTCTACATAGTTAATGTGGTAGTGACTATTCTCTGGTGTCATGAAGTCTCTACATAGTTAATGTGGTAGTGACTATTCTCTGGTGTCATGAAGTCTACATAGTTAATGTGGTAGTGACTATTCTCTGGTGTGTAATGAAGTCTCTACATAGTTAATGTGGTAGTGACTATTCTCTGGTGTAATGAAGTCTCTACATAGTTAATGTGGTAGTGACTATTCTCTGGTGTAATGAAGTCTCTACAGTTAATGTGGTAGTGACTATTCTCTGGTGTAATGAAGTCTCTACATAGTTAATGTGGTAGTGACTATTCTCTGGTGTAATGAAGTCTCTATAGTTAATATGGTAGTGACTATTCTCTGGTGTAATGAAGTCTCTACATAGTTAATGTGGTAGTGACTATTCTCTGGTGTAATGAAGTCTCTACATAGTTAATGTGGTAGTGACTATTCTCTGGTGTAATGAAGTCTCTACATAGTTAATGTGGTAGTGACTATTCTCTGGTGTAATGAAGTCTACATAGTTAATGTGGTAGTGACTATTCTCTGGTGTAATGAAGTCTCTACATAGTTAATGTGGTAGTGACTATTCTCTGGTGTAATGAAGTCTCTACATAGTTAATGTGGTAGTGACTATTCTCTGGTGTAATGAAGTCTCTACATAGTTAATGTGGTAGTGACTATTCTCTGGTGTAATGAAGTCTCTACATAGTTAATGTGGTAGTGACTATTCTCTGGTGTAATGAAGTCTCTACATAGTTAATGTGGTAGTGACTATTCTCTGGTGTAATGAAGTCTCTACATAGTTAATGTGGTAGTGACTATTCTCTGGGTGTAATGAAGTCTCTACATAGTTAATGTGGTAGTGACTATTCTCTGGTGTAATGAAGTCTCTACATAGTTAATGTGGTAGTGACTATTCTCTGGTGTAATGAAGTCTCTACACAGTTAATGTGGTAGTGACTATTCTCTGGTGTAATGAAGTCTCACATAGTTAATGTGGTAGTGACTATTCTCTGGTGTAATGAAGTCTCTACATAGTTAATGTGGTAGTGACTATTCTCTGGTGTAATGAAGTCTCTACATAGTTAATGTGGTAGTGACTATTCTCTGGTGTAATGAAGTCTCTACATAGTTAATGTGGTAGTGACTATTCTCTGGTGTAATGAAGTCTCTACATAGTTAATGTGGTAGTGACTATTCTCTGGTGTAATGAAGTCTCTACATAGTTAATGTGGTAGTGACTATTCTCTGGTGTAATGAAGTCTCTACATAGTTAATGTGGTAGTGACTATTCTCTGGTGTAATGAAGTCTCTACATAGTTAATGTGGTAGTGACTATTCTCTGGTGTAATGAAGTCTCTACATAGTTAATGTGGTAGTGACTATTCTCTGGTGTCATGAAGTCTCTACATAGTTAATGTGGTAGTGACTATTCTCTGGTGTAATGAAGTCTCTACATAGTTAATGTGGTAGTGACTATTCTCTGGTGTAATGAAGTCTCTACATAGTTAATGTGGTAGTGACTATTCTCTGGTGTCATGAAGTCTCTACATAGTTAATGTGGTAGTGACTATTCTCTGGTCTTAATGAAGTCTCTACATAGTTAATGTGGTAGTGACTATTCTCTGGTGTCATGAAGTCTCTACATAGTTAATGTGGTAGTGACTATTCTCTGGTGTCATGAAGTCTCTACATAGTTAATGTGGTAGTGACTATTCTCTGGTGTAATGAAGTCTCTACATAGTTAATGTGGTAGTGACTATTCTCTGGTCTTAATGAAGTCTCTACATAGTTAATGTGGTAGTGACTATTCTCTGGTCTTAATGAAGTCTCTACATAGTTAATGTGGTAGTGACTATTCTCTGGTGTCATGACAAACATAATAATAAGTGTATTTAAAGTTCCCCATGTGCTCTTTTAGTCATGTTTACACTCACAACCAGCAGATCCAACTGATGTTCACAGGGCTCGGCTGTGGCATCGGGGAGCAGTGCATCCTGGGAGATGCCCAACACATCGGGGATATTGGCCAAGATATCAAGCTATGAGGAGTCAAGATTATGGGATGGAAAAACCATGCACAACGAAAAGAGAATGAAGTGAATCAAATAATAATAATGAAGGATGGTATAACACACACACACCTCCTCCATCATCTCCTCCACTTCTGGGATCACGGGTCGCGGTGAGCGCAGGCTGACCGGCACAAACACGGGGGCCGTGCCGTCGTTACTGGAGCCCCACGCCGGGTGCTCCTCCTCCTCCACATCTTCTCCTCCTCCTCGCTGCTCTTCATCCTCCTCGTCGCTGTACTCCGACCGAGACGCCCTGAGGGTGACCAGTTTGGGTTTTTTAGACTCCTGGGCCAACGGCGGCTTCGCTGGCCTTCCCCTCTTGGCCGTGCATTTGGCTTTCGGCCTGGAGGCGGAGCCAGGGGACCCTTCAGGGGACGCCTCTCTGGCCGGGTAGTTCAAGAGCTGGACCGGCTTCGGCACTCTGCCAGACCTGTGCAACGTGCAACACACACACACACACACACACACACACACACACACACACACACACACACACACACACACACACACACACACACACACACACACACACACACACACACACACACACACACACACACACACACACACACACACAGAGAGATGAATCGCTTATATATAATAAATACTTATATATAAATATTATATATTTATTTACATATATATATTTATATATAAATATCATATATTTATTTACATATATACATATTTATTTATATATATAAATAAAAAAGAATATATATATTTATATATAAATAAATATATAAATATATATATATAGATTAATAATCAGTCGCGTTTCCACCTGCAGTGCTCTATCGTACCTGGTCGGCTTCTGAGGCTGAAGGGCGGTCTCCTCCTCTTCTTCTTCAGAGTCCTCCGTGGGCGACTTCTTCCCCTGGGCTTGCCTCACAGGCGACGCGTCCCGATTGACCTGAATGGTTTGCAGAACCTTCAGTGACAATGTTCACAAAACATCAGAAGACTTTAAACTGTGATAAATAATATATATTAATAACCTGGTCTTCGGCCTCTCCGGCGACGGCGCTCTGCTCCGGCGTGTCGTTGGTCCTCGTGGCGGCCGGCGGCGGCTTCTTAGCCCACTTCCTGCCCAGAGGCAGGAGGGGTTTTGGGCCTTTGGCTCGGGAGAGTTTAGCCGGCTTGATTTTGACTTCTTCATTGGCGCCCTCCGTCCTGTCAGACCTGAACACAACACGAAGAAAACTGAGTTTTAAGGCCGAACGACGGTGCGAAATATTCACTTTATTAAAAACAGAATTTTATTTGAAAAGGTGGAATTACACGTCTGGCGTCGGGCCGTCTCCAGGAAGCGCCGCCTCGGCGTCTCCGGGAACGTCGGCCTCATCTGAGAGAACAAAAAGCAATTAATGTAATAAATCCTTCAAGCTTCATCCATAACTGTGGTCTGGATTCCTGTTTCTTGCCCTTTACCTTTTTTCTTGCTCTTTCCGGCCGTCTTGGTCCTCTTGTCGTCGGGTTCCTCTGCCGCCGCGCCGTCTCCGTTCTTTCTTTTGCGTTTCTTCTTCTTGGGCTTCGCGGCGGCGGCTCCTTCGTTACACAGGTCCTCGTTCTCTTTCTCTCCCTCCTCCTCCAAGTCGGCGATTTCCTTCTCCTCTTTCCCGTCCTCCTCCTTCGCCGCGGCGCTCGGCTTCCGTGCAGCTTTCTTGCCGGCTGGAGGAACGAGAAGCACACGAGGAGTTGATCCAGAGCTGCAGGCGGTGGTGACTCGTGATGAGCACTCAGCACGGAGCGGTTGTCGCGGTCACCCTTCGCCCTTCTCTCCGTCATGGAGGCGATCCTCGCGGCGAGGGACCGGAGCTTCTTCCTGTTTTTGTGGACTTCCAGAATCTTCTCCAGCAACTTGGAAAAGTATTCTATGTCCAGTTTGCGCCGTTCTTCTACAAGAGAATGGACCATGAACCTTTAATCTACAACCATAAACCTTTCCTCTAAAGAAGCAGCACTCGCATAATACTATAGAAAACCAGCTAAAGACCTCACATCTGGAATGACGCTTCTTCTTGTGCAAAACTTGGCATAATAATAATAATAAAATTCATAGTTCAGCTTCAAGCTCAATATTTCCTAAATGTATTTTAAAGATATTTCCCCAGCAGTACTTACGGAAAGCTTTGTCGACTCTCCAGGAGTTTTCTCGCTCTTCTTTTTTAAATTTGTTCTGAAAGTTTAGAATTAATACAATTAACACAGACGAGCACGTTGCTGTGAATATAGTGAAGCAATGAGTCATATTCGAAAAACACACACAAATAATATATATATATGCATATTAATATATATATTGAGACCCCATTGGTCCTGTCATCCTTAACATTGAACAGCAGATGCATATACATTATATATATGCATATTATTTATATATACAGGACTGTCTCAGAAAATTAGAATATTGTGATAAAGTTCTTTATTTTCTGTAATGCAATTAAAAAAACAAAAATGTCATGCATTCTGGATTCATTACAAATCAACTGAAATATTGCAAGCCTTTTATTCTTTTAATATTGCTGATTATGGCTTACAGCTTAAGAAAACTCTAAAATCCTATCTCATAAAATTTTAATATTTCCTCAAAATATTTCCTCAAAACAAAAGATTTATAACAGCTGAGTGTTTGTCAAGGCTCAGGAAACCCTTGCAGGTGTTTCGAGTTAATTAGACAATTCAAGTGATTTGTTTAATACCCTACTAGTATACTTTTTCATGATATTCTAATATTTAGAGATAGGATATTTGAGTTTTCTTAAGCTGTAAGCCATAATCAGCAATATTAAAAGAATAAAAGGCTTGCAATATTTCAGTTGATTTGTAATGAATCCAGAATGCATGACATTTTTGTTTTTTTAATTGCATTCTAATTTTCTGAGACAGTCCTGTATATATATATTATTTATATATATTATTATATATAAATAATATATATGCATATAATATACATAAATAATATCTTTATATATAAATAATATATATAAATAATATATCTAAATAATATCTATATGTTAGAGATGCACCGATCAGGTTTTTTTGTGCCGATCACCGATCACTGAAATCAGTATCTGCCGATCCGATAATACCGATCACCGAGTCGATTGAAGCATTCTATTTATTGTGTAGCATTATTGCTATGAGGACTATGAGGAAATACATATATAAAGCACCTCAAACATTAAAGAAATTACAGATTTCTTTAAACATTTAGGACTTTTACTTTGAAAAATGTCCTAATTGATACATTAAAATTGTTTGATTGTTATTGTAGGGGATTTCAGATATGTATGGAACACATCTGCATTATTCATCCTGGAACTCTTGGGGAAATCTATTTACAGGACTTTGTTTAACATACAAAAGTCTGACTTATTTTTATAAACTCTTCCTTGGTATAGTAAAAATGTTTTAATGTTAGCATAATTTAAGCTAAATCTCAGAAACGATCTCTAAAGATACAAAATCAGTTCATTGTTTACTTGTGTCTGATTTGTCGACATCTTATTTTGAAAAACGGATGTTGTGTCACGTGGTTCTTTCCGCTAACTCTATCAAACCCTCTCACTCCCGATGGAATGTGTTTAGCGTGAGCGTCTCTAGGGGCAGACATGTGAGAGTCGGCTGAGTCGACCCAGAGATTCAACTCGGGGGACGGGGACGCCGCTCGGTGGTGAGGATCCCCTCTGACCTCTGACCTCTGCGGCCCTCGCCGGGCGCATCGTCTCCGTTGCGATGCGATTGAAACGTCTGATAGTTCTCGCAGATGTTACGTCATCTGATCGGCCGTTTTGAGAACGCCGATCAAAACCGATAATGGGAATATCGGCCGATATGGATCGGCGCCGATCAGATCGGTGCATCCCTACTATATATATATAATATATATCTAAATAATATATATACATAAACATCGATATCTGTCCTCGTCACTAACCTTGATCTCTCTCCGCGTTCGGAGAGAGAACAGTTGACAGATCATGGAGAAGTCGGTGCCCACCATGCTGATGGCCAGGAAGAACATGTCCGTCTCTGAGGGGAACAGGACATTAAAAACATCGGAGCACAACAAAGACGCCACGATGAACTCGTCTCCACGCGGCCGAACCTTCGTTGGACCAGGGCTTCGTGTAGGTCCCCTTCCTGAAGCTGGAGTACGTCGTCGTGGATCCACGCTCGAATATGGGGTCTCGGTCCTGAGCCGGATTCGGGCCTTTGGCTCGCAGGACTTCCACCGTCAGGCTGGAGCGCGAGACGAGAGTGAAGCACATCTCGTTTCTACTCGCGACAGGAAGTGGATTCCCGCGTAGAGCTCCACTGACCTCTCCTCATCGATGATCAGCGTGCCGTCCTCGGCCACTTTGACCTGAGGAACCATCGAGCTGTCTTCCTCCTCTTCCTCTTCCTCCTCCTCCTCCCTGGGGCTTCCTATTTTAGGGAGGACCACAGGTGTTGGCGCCCTCTCTGGTGACCTGCAGGTATTACATCCAAAACAGCCAGAATTAAATGATGAGGATCACATAGAATATTATTATGTTACTCACACTATCCAATCATTCAAATGAACTAAAAAAACATACATGAGTATGAATAACTTGCATTTTAACACTTATTTAAATGACTATTTCAATGATTAAATCAGCTTTTTCATTTTAACTGTTTCATGCTTCATTGAACCGACACAAAAACGTCACATCTTCTTTGTTTTTATCCCATTTCATGAATAAGAATCAGGAAGAAGTCAGTAAAACTCAATAAATCAATAAAACTATCACGGAAAGAGATTTTAGAACTGTGAAGGGATGAACTCACGCTTCTCTTCTCGGAGACGCCGCCGTCTCGTTCTCTTGAGCCGATTCTTCCAAACTCGATCTGGATATTAAAAAAAGAAGAATTATTAATCACATAAAAGAAGCTTCACTTCCAATGAGAGTCAGAATAACGGAGAGAAGACATCAGTCGTGGAGACGAGGACGACTCACGTCATGGGGTTGGACAGCGGCAGGTAGCGGATGAGGTCACTCATGGTCATTTTGGCCGGATCCAGGTTAAATTCCTGAGCGCGCGGGTTTCCCTTCTTCAGTCTCTGCAACACGAGAAGATCAAACAAGGAAGAGGGACTGGCGGTCTGAAGCCCCCCGGGACCCCCTGGACCTCCTGGGACCTCCTGGGACCCCCCGACCCCCCTGGGACCCCCGGACCTCCTGGGACCCCCCGGGACCCCGCCCACCTTCTCTTTATGCTTCTCCCGCTTGAGCAGCTCCCTGAGCTTCTGGGCCTTGGCGATCCTCTGCAGGTCCGACGGGTCGTTGAGGAGGCGGCTCAAGGAGAACGCCGGCGGCGGCGGCGGCGGCGTGGCGGCGCGGCGTGACGCCACCAGCGTGCGGGCCTTCTCCGCCAGCGCCACGGCTTCTCTGTCCGGCAGAGAGAGCAGCACGGCGGCGGCCGGCGGTCCGGGGGGCGGAGCTTCTTTCGACGCGCTTTCCAGCTCCTCGCCGATGCCACTCGACGCCGGCGGAGGTTCTGACCCGCCCGTGGGGGCGGGGCTCGCTCCGGGCCGCACGGCGTCCTCCGAGGGCCTCCATCTCCTCGGGGACCGGAGCCTCGGGGGGGCGGAGTCGGGGGCTGCGGCGGGCGGTTCGGGGACAGCCTGTGATCTGGGCACTCGGGCGGCGGCGGGGGGGCGGCCCGGGGCCACTTTGGGCTTCATGGAGAACCGCTTCCTCCTCTGGAGCGCCGCCGCGGCGCCGGGAGCGTCCCCGTGCGGCTCATCGCCGCCCCTAAGGAGAGAGAGAGGTCACGTCTCCTGGACTCAGAGCGGCGGCGGCTGCGACTCGACGCTCGGCTCTCACCCCGAGGCCAACGGGGTCTGGGGGTCCGTCACGGCGGCGGCGGCGTCTTTGGCCACGGCCCCGGCCTCCGGAGGCGCCGGGGCAGCTTCCTGAGGCGCTTTACCCGGCGGGCCGACATTGGGCCGAGCGCTGAACCTGGGCCGGCGGAACATTTCACCCTGAAACACACGAGAAGGTTCATCGTTACATCAGAGAAACGACGACCTACGACCTTCACTCTGAGGCCTTAAGTTATAAACACACACACACACACATACAAACACACACATACAAACACACACACACACACACACACACACACACACAGACACACACACATACATACACACACACACATACACATACATACACACACATACACACACACATACACACACACACACACACACACACACACAGACACACACACAATGCAGTTTGACATAACTGCATCGGCTCAGGTTTCCTAACATAAAGCAAAGGACCACATTCTTACTTTTTAAAAACAAAATGATGCCGTTCAGATCACTGTGTGTGTGTGTGTGTGTGTGTGTGTGTGTGAGTGTGTGTGTGTGAGTGTGTGTGTGTAGAAACGTTCCCGTGTCATCATCACACTTTGTTGGCGGTGTCAGAGCATCACTGCCTTTTAACTTTAAAAAGAGGAATTAACGTAAAACATACGTTGGTGTCATAAATAAAACGCTGACACATCCCCTGCATCGACTTGGATGAATAGTTTTACTGCGTTTCCCTTCTTTCTTCTTCTTCTAGTTTCCAGTTGCAGAATCACGTTTACCTGACAATGACTTCTTAAAGAACTGCGACGACGACAACAACAACAACAACCACCCCGACCACCATCACGTGTCGCTGCAGCGCGAGCCGCTGAGCCGTCACTATCACCGCGAGACGAGTCGCCACCACTGGCCGTAAAGGAGAGAACGACGACGTAAAACAGTGGCGACGCGTCGCCGCGTCCAGAGCCGCATGAGCCGCAGCTGGCGCCATGGAGCCCTCCGTCCCGCTGGGAAAGCCGCAGGGCTCTCACGTTGTGAAGACAGGCAAGCGTGACATTTCCATCAGCACCAGATGCTCACCTGAGCGTTGCGTGCCGAGAAGAGGCGTATTGAGCACCCCTGCATTCAAGCATTAAATAGCCGAGTTTTTTTCAGCGTGAGAAATACGATGTGTGGCGGGAGTGCGTGAGTTAAGACCGAAATGCGTGAGTCTCACGCTCAATGCGTGAGACTTGAGAGCCCTGAAGCCGTGAGCTCCGGGTCGATATATTTGATCTTTTAGTTACGTCACCGCGTGTTATCGATCCGTTAGCGAACGTACCTGATCGGGAGTGCGTCGTTATTTGGGAGAAATCAGCTTTCTTTTATCGACGACGGGCGGCAGCTAGCGGACTCCATGAACACACTAACCCGCCATGTTTTTTCATGACGCGGTAGGATTTCTCGTGCGAAAACGAGGTGGGTTCTGGGAAACGTAGTCGGATTGCGGTAGAACCGTGGATGAGGCAAGACCACAACAATCGAGCCAGTATTTTTATTTTATACACACATATATAAACATATCCATTTTTAAATATTTAAAGCAATATAATACTAACAGGGATTATTCTGTAGTTTTTATGCAATACTAGAAGTAGATTTAGCTGATGGTACCTTTTTTTGATGAATATCTCAATACATTCTAATTTTTTAGGTTTATACACAGATATATATTAGTTTATAGATATGTAGCTTATGGAAACATCTATATCCGTTTAACAGTCGACCCTCCAGAGTCTGTAGAAGGTAAATGACTTGGTGACACATTGCAGTATTAAGATTTAATTATTTTATTTATTTATTTAACACAGACAGCATCAGCAGCGAGCCGTTCTCACATACAACATTTTTCTTCAGAAGATCAGGACATAACATTTACTTCTTAGATCAGTGGTCTTTACAAATAAGGAAACTACTGATTGGATAGGAGAAAAAACATCACAAAGGTGGAGATGTAGGAGCAACAATGAAGACAAAAGAGTGGTTCAGGGTCAGAAAAGTTCATCATTTGGATTGTCTGGCACGCGTTGCAGCAGCTCGTCCCCAAGATGTTATCCATGTGACGACGTCCACCTGCTCCACTTCATCTGCGGGAGGCCGAGAGGAGAGAAACAGCGTTGATGCTTTATCGGTGACGAGTCAGGGAAGAACCAAACACGAACGTGTACTTACTGATGCACAAAGCTGCAGTCAAGCAAAGGGGTTTCCAAAAGGATCCCCGAAGGCAGAGGCCGCCGGCTGCTGGAGGGAGAGGAACGAGACATGAGGGGATTCTGTTGCTGCCGACGGGCCTTCAAACACGCATCCACGCGTCTGTACCGCGGCTGCAGGCGGCGCCCCGAAGGCCTGGTCGAACACGTCCTGGTCGGGTCCCTGGACCAGCGCACAGCTGTTGGCGAGGGCTGCGTCCAGGAGGCCGGCGCTGAAGCTGGGAGCCGCAGCTGGTCGGGGGGGCAATGGAAACGTTACAACAGAGCGCTCGCATCGGGGCGAGGCGGTGGCAGGAAGTCGCTTTACCGGGAACCGCCGCCGACATCCGATTGATGTCAAAGTCGTCGTGGTCGTCGTGGTCCTGGACCAGCCCCACTTTGCTGTTGAAGTACTGGTCGAAGGCGCCGGCGTCGCCGCTCATGGCCTCGGCGCCGCCCACGTGTTCCCCTTTCCTCGCCGGGATGGCGGGCGGTTTGGCGATCTGGAAGTCCTTGAACATGTCCTTTCCGGTCTTCTTCTCGCGGTCGCCGAGGGGGTCCAGAGCCGTGAAGGCGGTGTTCTCCACCTTCGGCGGCGCCGCCGGCTCCTTGCCGGGCGGCCGGGGAGGCGGGCGCGCCGGCCCGTGATGGTCGACCATCGCGGGGAACGGACCCGGCTGGAACGGATTGGTCACGACGGGCTGACCCCACACGGGGGCACCGGGCGGCGGCTGGCCCCAGTTGAGGCGGGGCGGAGATAGGGGCGCGGCACTAAAGTGGGCGGGGCCCTGCGCCCCCCAGACCGGCGGCGGGATGGGGAGGCCGCCGAAGGCAGACGGGTGCGGGTAGGCGGGGCCTGGAGCCACGCCGGGCACGGGGAACATTGAAGGCGGAGCCATGGAGGCCCCCCACCCGCCGGCCGCAGCGGGAGGAGCCAACTGAAGGCTCCCTGAACACAGAAGAAGAAAAGGCATCAGAAACACACGACGACACCAGGCGCCATGTCGCCTCCCGGTGACGTACCCAGAGCGGCGATGGAGGCCGGAGGTGAAGCGGTGAAGAAGTCGCCCGAGGAGGAAGACGAGGAGGGACCCGGAGCCGAGAAGAGCTCGCCTCCAAACGGGTCGCTCACCACGGCCTGGTCACAGGAGACAACGTTACACACACGTTAACCACACACACACGTTAACCACACACACAACGTTAACCACACAATGTTAACCACACACATATACACACGTTAACCACACACACGTTAACCACACACACATATACACACAACGTTAACCACTCACACACGTTAACACACTCACATACACACTCAGCAGTAGTTGTGCTCATGCGTTTCCACTCACCGGTTCTTTACCACTGAAGCGTGAACGTTAGACAGATTTAGAGCAGAAACAAAGAGTCACTTCAGGAGAGCGAGAGAGAGAGAGAGAGCATGCAGAGGGAACCGACACGCAGAAGCTTCACCCCCCCGACCCCCCGTGCAGGGGGGGGCCGTGACCCCCGACCCCCACATGCAGCCTCCGCCTCTGGAGCTTCACCTTTGCGCTCCTCCGTCCCGCCTTGCCGCTCTGCGGAGGCGGGCTTATGACAACCGAGTCCCGGCTATGAGCCGCCGGGGCTTGTGGGTAATGCGTTACCCCGTCGGGCACGACGTTCAAAGGGTTGAAAAACGGGTTCGTGGCCGTCCCCGAGTCCATCCCGTCCGCCGCGGCGAGGGAACGAGTAACCGCGCCCCCTAGTGGCCACTGGCCGTTACCGAGCGCCAGGAGCACGGTCCCGCCGGACGACCGCTCGCCGAGGCGTTCGGAGTCCTCGCCCGAACCGCCGTTATTAACGATCGGCGCGGCGCCGTTCAGGAGACCGGCCGACGCGTGGGAATTATCGAGTTGCGACCAGGCGGGCGGCTGGGCGAGCGGGTCGTCTCTGAACGGGTCGCTGTCGGGGGTCGGGAAGTAGCCCAACGGGGAGGAAAAGGGATTCTCTGTCTGGGGAGCGGCGCCGCGGTCCGGCCCACAGGAACTCGACAACGAGTCGCCCTTGATGCAGTTCTGATTGCTGTCAACTTCAGCGGAAAAGTCCAGCAAGAGAATATCGTTAGAGACGACCTGGTTAACACGAGAAGAGACAAATGGATTTATGAGTCAGTTCTGCAGGAGAGAGAAACACGTGTTAAACAAACAAATGGCGAGGGGGAGGAGCTTTAAAGCTGCTGCCTGCAGAACGTTGACCAGACCAAACGACCGGCACGTCAAATCAAAGGCTAGAGTCCAATGAGTGGAGTCGCCCTGGACACCCAAGTGCTCAAATATGTCCAGTCGGCAAAAACTCCAACTGAGAACACTACCGGTGTTAACCTGTAGAGGTCACCAAAGGTCGCTTTAATGCATTCTACTTGGAGCAGCTTTAAAGGGTTTGAAAACACAATGATGGTACACACAATGAAGTCAATTCTCAAAAAGATCCTTTAAGCTTAAAATATGCATCTTATAATTTATAAAACGCTCCCACTGCCAATAGGATCGGGCCTTTTGAGAATGGAGCTCACACACATGGAATGATCCGGGAGGTTATTTATGAATCATAGAAACACACATTACTTCCAAGAGGCGAAAACTTAATATTCTAGAAATTTTATAGGATTTTCTTTATTGAGCCTCTTTGTTGATTTATGGGAGTCTTCTGCTTTTGTTTCGTCTGTTTTTAGTCTATTTGACTTGATGGCTAATTTGTTTCCCCACTGGGGATTCATGAAGTTTTCTACATCCTGAAAAGCTCAACGCTGTAAATGTCTGCTCCCGTCACGCCGCCCGGGTGACGGCGTCTCTTACGTTTGGGGCCTGGACGTCTGGAGGGGTCGACATGTCTCCGAAGAGGTCGAACTGCTCCGCCGGCTGGAACACACAGCAGAGCGGGTCATCCAGCCGCGATCAAACACTCGGTCAGAAACGTGGAGACGCGACTCACTTGAGCCGCTTTCACGCCGCCGTCCGGACCGCCGTCCTGTGGAACAAGCACACGGTGAGGGGCGGAGTCAGAGGAGGAAACGCACACACACCAGCGTGGCGGGCCGAGAGCTTACCTCAGCTACGGCGACGCCATTTTCCCCCTGCAAACAAGGAGGTGGACTGTTAAGACAACCACTCATCTTAAGTCACGGCGTCACGCCAGTGGAATGTGTGTCAGGACGCGAGTCATTGGAGAACAGAGGGCCAGTGTTGAGGTGCACTCCCCCCGATAACCACCAGAGGCGTTTCTCCCCGTTTTAAAGTCAACCCTGTTTACCTTCTGCGAGGCCTCCGCCTCCTTCTTCCTCAGGTTGAAGATGACCTGGAAGAGGTCCTTCAGGTCGATGACCAGCGGTTCCGCCTGCAGAGAAAGACTCGCTTGTCAGTTTCTTTAATACATATATACATAATACACTACCGTTCAAAAGTTTGGGATCACTTAGAAATGTCCTTATTTTTCAAAGTAAAGCATTGTTTTTTTCAATGAAGATAACATTAAATCAATCATAAATACACTCTATACATTGTTAATGTGGTAAATGACTATTCTAGGTGGAAACGTCTGGTTTCTAATGAAATATCTCCATAGGTGTATAGAGGCCCATTTCATCATCACTCCAGTGTTCTAATGGTACATTGTGTTTGCTAATCGCCTTAGAAGACTAATGGATGATTAGAAAACCCTTGAAAACCCTTGTGCAATTATGTTAGCACAGCTGAAAACTGTTTTGCTGATGAGAAGCTATAAAACTGGCCTTC
Organism: Pseudoliparis swirei; assembly: GCF_029220125.1. Lineage (NCBI taxonomy): Eukaryota > Metazoa > Chordata > Actinopteri > Perciformes > Liparidae > Pseudoliparis > Pseudoliparis swirei. The sequence continues at coordinate 23,329,954 of NC_079402.1, forward strand.
CTTTGAGCTAGTTGATTATCTGGAGCATCACATTTGTGGGTTCGATAAGACTCTCAAAATGGCCAGAAAAAAAGAAGTTTCCTGTGAAACTCGCCAGTCTATTCTTGTTCTTAGAAATGAAGGCTATTCCATGCGAGAAATTGCAAAGAAGCTGAAAATGTCCTCCAGCGGTGTGTACTACTCCCTTCAGAGAACAGCACAAACAGGCTCTAACCAGAGCAGAAAGAGAAGTGGGAGGCCCCGGTGCACAACTCAGCAAGAAGACAAGTACATTAGAGTCTCTAGTTTGAGAAATAGACGCCTCACAGGTCCTCAACTGGCAGCTTCTTTAAATGGTACCCGCAAAACGCCAGTGTCAACGTCGACAGTGAAGAGGCGACTCCGGGATGCTGGCCTTCTAGGCAGAGTGGCAAAGAAAAAGCCATATCTGAGACTGGTCAATCAAAAGAAAAGATTGGTATGGGCAAAAGAACACAGGCATTGGACAGAGGAAGATTGGAAAAAGGTGTTCTGGACAGATGAATCAAGTTTGAGGTGTTTGGATCACACAGAAGAACATTTGTGAGACGCAGAACAGGTGAAAAGATGCTGGAAGAGTGCCTGACACCATCTGTCAAGCATGGTGGAGGTCATGTGATGGTCTGGGGCTGCTTTGGTGCTGGGAAAGTGGGAGATTTGTACCAGGTAAAAGGGATTTTAAATAAGGAAGGCTATCACTCCATTTTGCAACGCCATACCCTGTGGGCAGCGCTTGATTGGAGCCAATGTCCTCCTCCAACAGGACAATGACCCAAAGCACACCTCCACATTGTGCAAGAACTCTTGAGGGAAGAAGCAGGCAGCTTGCTGTCTGTAATGGAGTGGCCAGTCACCAGATCTCAACCCATTGAGCTGTTGTGGGAGCAGCTTGACCGTATGGTCCTCAAGAAGTGCCCATCAAGCCAATCCAACTTGTGGAGGTGCTTCAGGAAGCATGGGGTGACATTTCAACAGATTACCTCAACAAATTAACAGCTAGAATGCCAAAGGTCTGCAATGCTGGAATTGCTGCAAAAGGAGCATTCTTTGACAAAAGCAAAGTTTGAAGAAAAAAAAATTAATACTTCAAATACAAATCATTATTTCTAACCTTGTCAATGTCTTGACTATATTTTCTATACATAAAAGTGTGAGTTTTCATGGAAAACACGAAATTGTCTGGGTGATCCCAAACTTTTGAACGGTAGTATATATATATTTAATTTGTATTTAAAAAATATATATATCTTTAATATGCCTTCGCCCTATGTCAGCTGGGGTCGGCTCCAGCGCCCCACGAAGCGGAATGGAATCTTTAATATCTAATTTTCAATATATATATTTTATTAATATATACATATATATTTTTTAATACATATCTTTTAATTTCTAAATATATATATATTTTTAATTTCTACATATTTTTTTTAATATACATATATTTTTAAAATATATATATTATTTTTGTATATATACATGTTACCTGTTGTGCCGTCTTGATGGCGAAGAACTGATGCTGCCCTTCGGTGCCGCACACGTAGCCAAACGCCCGGTTGTCCGTCACGTCTCTGGCGATGAAGGAGATCCTGCTCACCAGGTGCTCGTGTTCGATCACCTGAGGGACAACGGCTCCATCAGCGCACACACACACACACGCCACCGCGGCAACGGGAGGAAGCGGCTGGACTCACTCCCGCTTTTTCGTCGACGATCTTGATGCCCGCCATGGAGATGTTGACCCAGATCCTCTGCTTGTGTTTGCCTTGGGACCGGGCCGCTACCGCCATGCCCTGGAGAACACACACGAGGTGAACAGCCTTCAGGAGGCCTGACCCCGCCGATGAGTCGTGGCCTCCAGCTCCTCGGCTCGAGGTTTACGGGTTCCGTCTCCGGGTTCTGGTTACGTTTCAATGGCGTGGAGCCGAATGCCACGAACAACAAACACAACGCCCACTTCCTGCCCGGCCTGAAGCACCCAGCCCGTCGCGGCGCCCCCTGCAGGCGATGCGGCCCCGCTCTCCTCACCTTGAGCTTCATCATGGAGTCCTGGGACATCTTGTCCCCGCGGGGCTCCGGCACGTCGTCCACGCCGATCAGCTTGGCCTTGTAGCGCACGCCGTCGCCCTGGAAACGGCCCAGCAGGTACTCGTCGGTCTTCTCCGGGGCTGCAGCAACAAATTAAAGTCAAGTAAACGATGCTTTCTACCACACGGGCTCCATGGCGGTGGCGTGGGGGGGGAGGAGTCACCTTTCTTCTTCTTGAACGGGACCTTGGAGGCGGCCGTCGTCGGGGAGGTGGGGGGGGTGCCGGCCGATGGGGACGAGACGGCGGGCTCGGCGGAGACGGGCGCTCCGACCTCCACCTCTGCAGACATGGCGAGGAGCGAGCGGACGGTCGAGGAGGAGGAGGAAGGGGGCGGGGCTAAAGCAGGCCGCAGCTCAGTGTGCAGGTTGAGCGAAAAGACGACTCAACACACACTCATGCTCTGCTTGGAATTCGTCTGGTGGAGTGTGTGGCGAGAGAGAGAGAGATAAGGTCAACACTCTTCTTCTTCTTCTCGGTGAAACTGCAAACTAAAAGATTGGACCATAAAACAGACACAGTTCAAGTCCTCCAGCTCAGGAGGTGTTAGCACGCCATAAACAATCACAAGTCTAACACAGTAAACATTTACAACCGCCGGACGACTCATGACCCGGAAAGCACGGCGCCTCATGAGGACCCGGGGAACGCCGTGTCGGCAAAACATGAAGTTGGCTGTTCACGAGGACCAACGGCGCAGAAGATGAAGACGCCCCAACGAGGATAACGGCCATCAGGCTCTACGCTACAGACAGAAGAACCAGAGCGCACACGACCAGCGCCATCAGGAGAACATAAATGGCGACCACAACCATCTTCATCATCATCACCAGAGCAATGTCCCGTGAGGAACGCGTCACACGGGAAGTGAAACCAGCGTCACGCCAGACAGGGAAAAGAAGAAGGTGGAAACTGTCGCGTTCAACGGGGACCGGGACCTGAGGGACTGGACCTGAGGGACCTGACCCACAGAGACCTGACCCACAGGGACCGGGACCCGCCGGGTCCGGACCTGAGCCACAGGGACCTGACCCACAGGGACCTGAGGGACCGGACCCACAGGGACCTGACCCACAGGGACCGGGACCCGCCGGGTCCGGACCTGAGGGACCGGACCCGGCGGCTCCTCCACAGTGAAGGACTGCCGCTCGGGGCCGAAGGTTGGGAAGTGGGCGGAGCCTGAGCGATTACCGGCGGGGTTAATGTTCGGCTAGCAGGATCTCGTGACGGCCAGCTGAGCAACAGCAGGTGGAGAAACGGGAGGCGTGACCTTTGACCCCAAGATGTCCGAACGCAGAGAGTCGGGGAACAGGAGGAAGACGAGGGAACAGTCCACAAGGTGAAGAAAGTCCCCATAAGAGGTTTAGGATGAGGTCATCGAGTGTTATCAATAAAGGAAACCAGCCGAGCAGGAGATAGGAGACGAGAGCTTCAGGGCCTCTTCATCTCCTGCAGGAGGCTCCTTCTCCACTTCTTCTAGAACACTGGGTGTTACCACATTCTCCTTGGACAACAACAATACAATGGCTGTGGGCCTCACACAACAACCAGAGACCAGGAGAACCAGGAGAACCAGAGACCAGGAGAACCAGAGACCCAGGAGACCCAGGAGACCCAGGAGAACCAGAGACCAGGAGAACCAGAGACCAGGAGAACCAGAGACCAGGAGAACCAGAGACCAGGAGAACCAGAGACCAGGAGGACCAGGAGAACCAGAGACCAGGAGAACCAGAGACCAGGAGAACCAGAGACCAGGAGGACCAGGAAAACCAGAGAACCAGAGACCAGGAGAACCAGAGACCAGGAGCTCCTTCACGTGCAGCTGAAGAACAT